>NC_056744.1:317380437-317680437 GCF_019279795.1 Protopterus annectens
TGATACACAGGGACATGATTTATCCAGGTTATCACTTAATAACAGGAGGGTATCCCCTCCTAATAAATGCACATGATACACAGGGACATGATTTATCCAGGTTATCACTTAACAGGAGGGTATCCCTCCTAATAAATGCACATGATACACAGGGACATGATTTATCCAGGTTATCACTTAATAACAGGAGGGTATCCTCCTAATAAATGCACATGATACATAGGGACATGATTTATCCAGGTTATCACTTAATAACAGGAGGGTATCCCCTCCTAATAAATGCACATGATACATAGGGACATGATTTATCCAGGTTATCACTTAATAACAGGAGGGTATCCCTCCTAATAAATGCACATGATACATAGGGACATGATTTATCCAGGTTATCACTTAACAGGAGGGTATCCCCTCCTAATAAATGCACATGATACATAGGGACATGATTTATCCAGGTTATCACTTAATAACAGGAGGGTATCCCCTCTAATAAATGCACATGATACACAGGGACATGATTTATCCAGGTTATCACTTAATAACAGGAGGGTATCCCTCCTAATAAATGCACATGATACACAGGGACATGATTTATCCAGGTTATCACATAATAACAGGAGGGTATCCCCTTCTAATAAATGCACATGATACACAGGGACATGATTTATCCAGGTTATCACATAATAACAGGAGGGTATCCCCTTCTAATAAATGCACATGATACACAGGGACATGATTTATCCAGGTTATCACATAATAACAGGAGGGTATCCCTTCTAATAAATGCACATGATACACAGGGACATGATTTATCCAGGTTATCACATAATAACAGGAGGTATCACTTCTAATAAATGCACATGATACACAGGGACATGATTTATCCAGGTTATCACATAATAACAGGAGGGTATCCCTTCTAATAAATGCACATGATACATAGGGACATGATTTATCCAGGTTATCACATAATAACAGGAGGGTATCCTTCTAATAAATGCACATGATACACAGGGACATGATTTATCCAGGTTATCACATAATAACAGGAGGGTATCCCTTCTAATAAATGCACATGATACATAGGGACATGATTTATCCAGGTTATCACATAATAACAGGAGGGTATCCCTTCTAATAAATGCACATGATACACAGGGACATGATTTATCCAGGTTATCACTTAATAACAGGAGGGTATCCCCTTCTAATAAATGCACATGATACACAGGGACATGATTTATCCAGGTTATCACATAATAACAGGAGGGTATCCCTTCTAATAAATGCACATGATACACAGGGACATGATTTATCCAGGTTATCACATAATAACAGGAGGGTATCCCCTTCTAATAAATGCACATGATACACAGGGACATGATTTATCCAGGTTATCACATAATAACAGGAGGGTATCCTCTAATAAATGCACATGATACACAGGGACATGATTTATCCAGGTTATCACATAATAACAGGAGGGTATCCTTCTAATAAATGCACATGATACACAGGGACATGATTTATCCAGGTTATCACATAATAACAGGAGGGTATCCCTTCTAATAAATGCACATGATACACAGGGACATGATTTATCCAGGTTATCACATAATAACAGGAGGGTATCCCTTCTAATAAATGCACATGATACACAGGGACATGATTTATCCAGGTTATCACATAATAACAGGAGGGTATCCCCTTCTAATAAATGCACATGATACACAGGGACATGATTTATCCAGGTTATCACATAATAACAGGAGGGTATCCTTCTAATAAATGCACATGATACACAGGGACATGATTTATCCAGGTTATCACATAATAACAGGAGGGTATCCTTCTAATAAATGCACATGATACACAGGGACATGATTTATCCAGGTTATCACATAATAACAGGAGGGTATCCCTTCTAATAAATGCACATGATACACAGGGACATGATTTATCCAGGTTATCACATAATAACAGGAGGGTATCCCTTCTAATAAATGCACATGATACACAGGGACATGATTTATCCAGGTTATCACATAATAACAGGAGGGTATCCCCTTCTAATAAATGCACATGATACACAGGGACATGATTTATCCAGGTTATCACATAATAACAGGAGGGTATCCCTTCTAATAAATGCACATGATACACAGGGACATGATTTATCCAGGTTATCACATAATAACAGGAGGGTATCCTTCTAATAAATGCACATGATACACAGGGACATGATTTATCCAGGTTATCACATAATAACAGGAGGGTATCCTTCTAATAAATGCACATGATACACAGGGACATGATTTATCCAGGTTATCACATAATAACAGGAGGGTATCCCTTCTAATAAATGCACATGATACACAGGGACATGATTTATCCAGGTTATCACATAATAACAGGAGGGTATCCCTTCTAATAAATGCACATGATACACAGGGACATGATTTATCCAGGTTATCACATAATAACAGGAGGGTATCCCTTCTAATAAATGCACATGATACACAGGGACATGATTTATCCAGGTTATCACATAATAACAGGAGGGTATCCCCTTCTAATAAATGCACATGATACACAGGGACATGATTTATCCAGGTTATCACATAATAACAGGAGGGTATCCCCTTCTAATAAATGCACATGATACACAGGGACATGATTTATCCAGGTTATCACATAATAACAGGAGGGTATCCTTCTAATAAATGCACATGATACACAGGGACATGATTTATCCAGGTTATCACATAATAACAGGAGGGTATCCCTTCTAATAAATGCACATGATACACAGGGACATGATTTATCCAGGTTATCACATAATAACAGGAGGGTATCCCTTCTAATAAATGCACATGATACACAGGGACATGATTTATCCAGGTTATCACATAATAACAGGAGGGTATCCTTCTAATAAATGCACATGATACACAGGGACATGATTTATCCAGGTTATCACATAATAACAGGAGGGTATCCCTTCTAATAAATGCACATGATACACAGGGACATGATTTATCCAGGTTATCACATAATAACAGGAGGGTATCCCTTCTAATAAATGCACATGATACACAGGGACATGATTTATCCAGGTTATCACATAATAACAGGAGGGTATCCCTTCTAATAAATGCACATGATACACAGGGACATGATTTATCCAGGTTATCACATAATAACAGGAGGGTATCCTTCTAATAAATGCACATGATACACAGGGACATGATTTATCCAGGTTATCACATAATAACAGGAGGGTATCCCTTCTAATAAATGCACATGATACACAGGGACATGATTTATCCAGGTTATCACATAATAACAGGAGGGTATCCTTCTAATAAATGCACATGATACACAGGGACATGATTTATCCAGGTTATCACATAATAACAGGAGGGTATCCCTTCTAATAAATGCACATGATACACAGGGACATGATTTATCCAGGTTATCACATAATAACAGGAGGGTATCCCTTCTAATAAATGCACATGATACACAGGGACATGATTTATCCAGGTTATCACATAATAACAGGAGGGTATCCCTTCTAATAAATGCACATGATACACAGGGACATGATTTATCCAGGTTATCACATAATAACAGGAGGGTATCCCTTCTAATAAATGCACATGATACACAGGGACATGATTTATCCAGGTTATCACATAATAACAGGAGGGTATCCCTTCTAATAAATGCACATGATACACAGGGACATGATTTATCCAGGTTATCACATAATAACAGGAGGGTATCCTTCTAATAAATGCACATGATACACAGGGACATGATTTATCCAGGTTATCACATAATAACAGGAGGGTATCCCTTCTAATAAATGCACATGATACACAGGGACATGATTTATCCAGGTTATCACATAATAACAGGAGGGTATCCTTCTAATAAATGCACATGATACACAGGGACATGATTTATCCAGGTTATCACATAATAACAGGAGGGTATCCCTCCTAATAAATGCACATGATACACAGGGACATGATTTATCCAGGTTATCACATAATAACAGGAGGGTATCCCTTCTAATAAATGCACATGATACACAGGGACATGATTTATCCAGGTTATCACATAATAACAGGAGGGTATCCTTCTAATAAATGCACATGATACACAGGGACATGATTTATCCAGGTTATCACATAATAACAGGAGGGTATCCCTTCTAATAAATGCACATGATACACAGGGACATGATTTATCCAGGTTATCACATAATAACAGGAGGGTATCCCTTCTAATAAATGCACATGATACACAGGGACATGATTTATCCAAGTTATCACATAATAACAGGAGGGTATCCTTCTAATAAATGCACATGATACACAGGGACATGATTTATCCAGGTTATCACATAATAACAGGAGGGTATCCTTCTAATAAATGCACATGATACACAGGGACATGATTTATCCAGGTTATCACATAATAACAGGAGGGTATCCCTTCTAATAAATGCACATGATACACAGGGACATGATTTATCCAGGTTATCACATAATAACAGGAGGGTATCCCTTCTAATAAATGCACATGATACACAGGGACATGATTTATCCAGGTTATCACATAATAACAGGAGGGTATCCTTCTAATAAATGCACATGATACACAGGGACATGATTTATCCAGGTTATCACATAATAACAGGAGGGTATCCCTTCTAATAAATGCACATGATACACAGGGACATGATTTATCCAGGTTATCACATAATAACAGGAGGGTATCCTTCTAATAAATGCACATGATACACAGGACATGATTTATCCAGGTTATCACATAATAACAGGAGGGTATCCCTTCTAATAAATGCACATGATACACAGGGACATGATTTATCCAGGTTATCACATAATAACAGGAGGGTATCCCTTCTAATAAATGCACATGATACACAGGGACATGATTTATCCAGGTTATCACATAATAACAGGAGGGTATCCCTTCTAATAAATGCACATGATACACAGGGACATGATTTATCCAGGTTATCACATAATAACAGGAGGGTATCCCTTCTAATAAATGCACATGATACATAGGGACATGATTTATCCAGGTTATCACATAATAACAGGAGGGTATCCCTCCTAATAAATGCACATGATACACAGGGACATGATTTATCCAGGTTATCACATAATAACAGGAGGGTATCCCTTCTAATAAATGCACATGATACACAGGGACATGATTTATCCAGGTTATCACATAATAACAGGAGGGTATCCCTCCTAATAAATGCACATGATACACAGGGACATGATTTATCCAGGTTATCACATAATAACAGGAGGGTATCCCTTCTAATAAATGCACATGATACATAGGGACATGATTTATCCAGGTTATCACATAATAACAGGAGGGTATCCCCTCCTAATAAATGCACATGATACACAGGGACATGATTTATCCAGGTTATCACATAATAACAGGAGGGTATCCCTTCTAATAAATGCACATGATACACAGGGACATGATTTATCCAGGTTATCACATAATAACAGGAGGGTATCCCTTCTAATAAATGCACATGATACACAGGGACATGATTTATCCAGGTTATCACATAATAACAGGAGGGTATCCTTCTAATAAATGCACATGATACATAGGGACATGATTTATCCAGGTTATCACATAATAACAGGAGGGTATCCTTCTAATAAATGCACATGATACACAGGGACATGATTTATCCAGGTTATCACATAATAACAGGAGGGTATCCCTTCTAATAAATGCACATGATACACAGGGACATGATTTATCCAGGTTATCACATAATAACAGGAGGGTATCCCCTTCTAATAAATGCACATGATACACAGGGACATGATTTATCCAGGTTATCACATAATAACAGGAGGGTATCCCTTCTAATAAATGCACATGATACATAGGGACATGATTTATCCAGGTTATCACATAATAACAGGAGGGTATCCCCCCTAATAAATGCACGTGATACACAGGGACATGATTTATCCAGGTTATCACATAATAACAGGAGGGTATCCCTTCTAATAAATGCACATGATACACAGGGACATGATTTATCCAGGTTATCACATAATAACAGGAGGGTATCCCCCCTAATAAATGCACGTGATACACAGGGACATGATTTATCCAGGTTATCACATAATAACAGGAGGGTATCCCTCCTAATAAATGCACATGATACACAGGGACATGATTTATCCAGGTTATCACATAATAACAGGAGGGTATCCCTTCTAATAAATGGGCATGATACACAGGGACATGATTTATCCAGGTTATCACATAATAACAGGAGGGTATCCCTTCTAATAAATGGGCATGATACACAGGGACATGATTTATCCAGGTTATCACATAATAACAGGAGGGTATCCCCTTCTAATAAATGCACATGATACACAGGGACATGATTTATCCAGGTTATCACATAATAACAGGAGGGTATCCCTTCTAATAAATGCACACGATACACAGGGACATGATTTATCCAGGATATCACATAATAACAGGAGGGTATCCCCTTCTAATAAATGCACATGATACACAGGGACATGATTTATCCAGGTTATCACATAATAACAGGAGGGTATCCCCCCTAATAAATGCACGTGATACACAGGGACATGATTTATCCAGGTTATCACATAATAACAGGAGGGTATTCCCTTCTAATAAATGCACATGATACACAGGGACATGATTTATCCAGGTTATCACATAATAACAGGAGGGTATCCCTTCTAATAAATGCACATGATACACAGGGACATGATTTATCCAGGTTATCACATAATAACAGGAGGGTATCCCCTTCTAATAAATGCACATGATACACAGGGACATGATTTATCCAGGTTATCACATAATAACAGGAGGGTATCCCCTTCTAATAAATGCACGTGATACACAGGGACATGATTTATCCAGGTTATCACATAATAACAGGAGGGTACCCCTTCTAATAAATGCACGTGATACACAGGGACATGATTTATCCAGGTTATCACTTAACAGGAGGGTATCCCCTTCTAATAAATGCACATGATACACAGGGACATGATTTATCCAGGTTATCACTTAATAACAGGAGGGTATCCCCTTCTAATAAATGCACATGATACATAGGGACATGATTTATCCAGGTTATCACATAATAACAGGAGGGTATCCCTTCTAATAAATGCACATGATACACAGGGACATGATTTATCCAGGTTATCACATAATAACAGGAGGGTATCCCTTCTAATAAATGCACATGATACACAGGGACATGATTTATCCAGGTTATCACTTAATAACAGGAGGGTATCCCCTTCTAATAAATGCACATGATACATAGGGACATGATTTATCCAGGTTATCACATAATAACAGGAGGGTATCCCTTCTAATAAATGCACATGATACACAGGGACATGATTTATCCAGGTTATCACATAATAACAGGAGGGTATCCCCTTCTAATAAATGCACATGATACACAGGGACATGATTTATCCAGGTTATCACACAATAACAGGAGGGTATCCCTTCTAATAAATGCACATGATACACAGGGACATGATTTATCCAGGTTATCACATAATAACAGGAGGGTATCCCCTTCTAATAAATGCACATGATACACAGGGACATGATTTATCCAGGTTATCACACATGATACTACTAAAGTAGACCATGTTGTGGTCTCACCTTATTAGGGAAGACATTACAGTGGGTGATGAGCTGCACTCTCCCATATTATTGAAGACTAGATCCAGTATGGTTCCCCGTCGTGGGTGTACTCTCTATCTGGGAGTTTATGTTTACAAATTCTAGGAGTCTGCGGGTAGATAAAAATATACTGGCTTGCAGGTAAAGGTGGATCTGTTATGAAAAAATATCAATCTGTAATAAACTGACTCCACCACCACAGCAGGAACATGTTTGAAACACCCTTTAACCAAGTCTGTCAATTGTTAAGAGATAACCACCCGCTGAAGTCCTGGATGAAGATCATGGTTATCTCTTAAAACCTGACAGACATAGTTAAAGGGTGTTTGGAATGTGTTCCTGCTGTGATGGTAGAGTCTGATTTTTTTAAGATTGAAATTCCAGGAATCTCTCTTTGGGCGGAGAATCGGATTCTTAGCTAACAGTCGGTTGATTAAAGTCACCTATGAATATGGTATTGGGTTGGATGGTGAAGTTACAGCTCAGCTGTTAAAAACCAACACTTTGCCCTTTGCACCCTTTTCTTTTCATGCAGTTATAGCCCATCCTTGTGGTACATATGAGTTGATGTTTGTGTGTAATCCTACTAAGTGTTGTCATCAAATTGACTTTGTTGCATTGTGCGCGTCTCTCTCTCTCCCTCTCTAGATATATATATATATATATATATATATATATATATATATATATATATATATATATAGATATATATATATATATATATATATGCATGTGTGTATATATGTTTGTATGTATGTATGTGTGTGTATATATATATATATATATATATATATATATATATATATACACACACAGATATATACACACACACACACACACACACACATGCATGTGTGTTTATAGGTATGTGTGTGTATGTGTGCCCTACCTGAACAGCCCACTTACAGATGGGACCCAGGGGGAATATTACTATTCAAATAATAATCAGTGTGAGACTATCAATGAAAGCATATGTATGCAGTTCTAGAAAAATATAGTACAGTTAGTCTAAGAAAGATGCACGTAATTAAACAGATTTCGACATCAGTGTAAAAACAACAAATTATAATCAGTCAGGTGTAGAACTGATTTTATTTGATGTTTTTGTTAGAATAATTGTAGATACAGCAACACAATGATAAACTGAGGAGTGAAAACCCAAAGGAAATGTATTACTGCTTTCTGTTTCAACAACATATACGTTGCTTCTTAGCAACTACTATTTTTTAAGAAAATGAATACATATCAAGTGTTAAGAAGTAATGAATCTCAAGCACATGTGTATACATTTTTACGCATGCATAACACACACTTTCTTCTGGGCAGTTTTTTAGGTTTAGATCAGTCCTTCACTTTATGAAGAAAGCAGCATACAGTTACAAAATAAAAAAAACATTACTTTTATGTGGTAAGAGTTAGTAAAGGGGGAGTACTGCACATTTCAAGAATGAGACAATTGTTAACATTTCCTCTGCCAATGAGCAACATTGTTTTCCAGCTAATGACTCAGTCACTGAAAATCTTAGT
Organism: Protopterus annectens; assembly: GCF_019279795.1. Lineage (NCBI taxonomy): Eukaryota > Metazoa > Chordata > Ceratodontiformes > Protopteridae > Protopterus > Protopterus annectens. The sequence goes on from NC_056744.1 coordinate 317,389,753, forward strand.
GGTCATTCAAGAGCTACTGTTGTTATGGTATGCAAGAGAAAAAAATCTTATGGCAAAACCCCCAGATGTCAGCTACTTGGATTTGTAAGAGGTAAATGCAGTTTGTCATTCCCAATTATGTTTGCACAAACTGATTCAGAAATGTTCTTTCTATTTTTTTTTACCACCTGGTGCATCAGCATTGTGGAATGCTAGAACACATCGGGAATTGCCCTCAAATAGATGTCAGTCGTACCAAAACTATAGATATGGTAAATGACAAGAACATGACCAAGATAGCTTGTGGATAATATGGTTTGTAACCAGGGAACTGCACCACTTCCATCTGCATCTCCTCATTCACCGTAACTTCCATCTGCATCTCCACATTCACCATAACTTCCATCTGCATCTCCTCATTCACCATAACTTCCATCTGCATCTCCACATTCACCATAACTTCCATCTGCATCTCCTCATTCACCATAACTTCCATCTGCATCTCCTCATTCACCATAACTTCCATCTGCATCTCCTCAATCACCATAACTTCCATCTGCATCTCCTCATTCACTATAATTTCCATCTGCATCTCCACATTCACCATAACTTCCATCTGCATCTCCTCATTCACCATAACTTCCATCTGCATCTCCTCATTCACCATAACTTCCATCTGCATCTCCACATTCACCATAACTTCCATCTGCATCGCCTCAATCACCATAACTTCCATCTGCATCGCCTCATTCACCATAACTTCCATCTGCATCTCCACATTCACCATAACTTCCATCTGCATCTCCTCATTCACCATAACTTCCATCTGCATCTCCTCATTCACCATAACTTCCATCTGCATCTCCACATTCACCATAACTTCAATCTGCATCTCCTCATTCAACATAACACCCTTTAAAGTGGGCATTGTGGTTTCTTTGCAACCAGCAAAATTACACATTTGTAGCAATGAATGGCAATTTGCGGTTCATAGGTGTGTACTAGGCTAACGTCCCTGAAGTCTATATAAGCCTAGCCCAAGAAGATTCCCTGGCATCATGCCGCCCAAAGTTAGTTCCCAGTGCCCCTGTCAAGCAAGGCCATGAAGTGATCCCTGGGGTGAGCTTCCTATTGCCCACCCACTCGTCAAGATTTCTCTTAAAGAGGGCCAGTGAAGTGCTCTGCTTTACGTGAATGGGAAGTTTGTTCCAGAGTACAGAAGTTTCTGGGTTAGGAACCTGTCCCACCAGCATGTTCTGTTTATTGTGGTAATGTGGTTAAGATCCCTGGGGCGTGTGGCACAGAGGGATTGGGATTTCTTTAGGTGTAGCATATCTAGCAGCTGTGGGTCAGACATGGCTTTGAAGGTCAAGCAGCGGTCGCTTCTAAGTAGGCGATAAGAGACAGAATATAGCTGGAGTTTTTTTGAGTCTGTTCATATAGGGCATGTGTCTAAGGTCTAAGATCCTCTTAGTGAGGTATTTTTGTAGCCTTTCCAGTTGTAGGTGTCTAGTAAGGTATATACCAAATGGGGCGTTGCATTCTATAATAGGTCTAATGAGGGATGAGTAGAGGGGGATTATGACCTCTTTCTTCCTGGATGAGAAACCTTTTGTAATGAGATGTGCCACATAGCAGGACTTTCTGACTATAGTGGCAATGTGGTTATCCAAGGAGAGGTTGCTGTCAACCTGTGTCCCCAGGTCTCTTATCACACCTTCGGTGTTTAATGGTCTACCGCCTATGTCGTAGTTCATGGGTACCTAATTTTTCCCAAAGGGAATGACAGTGCACTTTTTGGCATTGAGCTTAAGGCCATGGTTCTGGCTCTAGTTATTGGTGTCAGTGAGGCCTTTTTGTAGAATGTCTACATCAGTTGGAGGATCGATAATGGCTCCTAGTTTGCAATCATCTGTGAACTTGGTCAGCCAGAGTTCCTTTGTGTTGGCTTGAACTTCAGAGAAGCAGATGCCAGATAGGAGAGGACCTAGGATCGATCCCTGTGGGACACCACTTGTAACTGGTCGGTAAAGATTTGGAGTCCGCTACTTTCACAGTGTGGGTTCTATCAGTGAGCCAGTTGGCAACCTATCTTATTACACAGGGGTTTATACCTAGTTTAGTGAGTCTATCTATGAATCCTCAGTGAGGGATGGTGTCGAAGGCCTTGGCAAGGTCTAGGTAGCCTGTGTGAACTACCTTGCCCTCATCCACAGACTGCTGAATCTTACACAAATGCACTGTATAAGCACATACACGAGTGCATGGATCGTGCCATCCTCAACAGAACCACAATGCTATCCTCCAAAAAAAGGAAGCCAGTCTGGTGGTCCCCTGCCATAAACAAACTCTACAACAGGAGGAAAAGCTGTTGCAAAAAAGAGTAAAATACCAGGATTGGAGGAACTCCCTGGTCAGCCTCAACAAGAAGCGGAGATCCCTCAAAAAATCTTCCAAAGCCAGTTATGGAAATAAAATCACCACCGATTCCAAAGACAACCACAAAGCATTTTACAGCTATGTCAAGAATCTCAATGGCAACACTCAGATCTGCTGTGAGCTACAGCACAATGGCACTAAATATACAGAGCCAACTGATATTGCCAACATCCTGGCAGATAGGTTCAGTGCTAACTTTATTCCCCTCTCACCCTCCAAAGGCCCCATCTTAATACCAGAAGAATGTAAAGCCCCTGTAATCATGGATGAACAAGTAAAGACCGCACTCTCCAAAGCTAAGAATACAGCACCCATGGGACCAGACAACATCCCAGGCTGTGTACTGCACGAACTACAGAACAAACTGGCACCCCACACCTAAGTACCATGTTCAATCATAGCCTCACCTCAGGCTATGTGCCTACTGAATGGCGCACAGTGACGGTTATACCACTCCACAAAGGGGGTGCCACCATGGACCCCAGAAACTACCGCCCCATTAGCCTGATGAGCCTGGTCTGCAAGGCCATGGAACATATCAACTTGGAGCTCATAAACAAAGACATAGGTAACCTCTAAACCCTGGACCCCACTCAGTTTGGATTTCTAAAAGGTAGATCATGTCTACTAAACATGATTGACTTTTTTGAAGCAGGTCACTAGAGCTGTAGATGAGGGCAAGGTAGTGCACACAGCTTACCTTGACCATCCCAAGGCTTTCGATACTATCCCCCACTCTGGAATTATAGATAAACTCACTAAACTGGGCATAAATCTTTATGTCACAAGATGGGTGGCCAACTGGCTCACTGACAGAACCCACACAGTAAAAGTAGTTGACTCCAAGTCCGACTTCAGACTAGTGACAAGTGGAGTACCACAGGGTTCAGTCCTGGGTCCTCTCCTGTTCGGCATCTATTTCTCTGAAGTGCAGCCAACATAGGTCTTTGGCTAACAAATTTCACAGATGACTGCAAACTGGGAGCCATAACAGTATCACCTAATGATGTAGACATTCTACAAAAGGGCCTCACAGATATAGATGCTTGGTGTCAAAGTCATAGCCTCAAGCTCAATGCCAAGAAGTGCAATGTCATCCCCTTTGGAAAAAACTCGGTACCCATGAACTACCACATAGGCGGTAGCTCACTAAACAGTGAAAGTGTGAAAAGAGACCTCGGGACACAGGTGGACAGTAGTCTCACCTTTGATAACCACATTGCCACAGTAGTCAGGAAATCCTTCTACACGGCACACCTCATCACAAAAGGGCTCTCCTCTAGAAAAAAGGAGGTCATTGCTCCTCTCTACTAATTGGAAAGGCCACAGAAATACCTCACTAAGAGGATTACCGTCCTCAAATAGATGCCATATGCAGACCGTCTCAAAAAACTCCAGCTCTACTCCATCACATATCGCCTATTCAGAGGCGATCTCTGCCAAATATACAAAGCTATGTCAAACCCAGAGCTGTTGGACATGCTACACTTAATGAAATCCCAATCTCTCCGAACCACACGCTCCAGGGACCTACACCCTGTCACCACAATAAACAGAACATGTTGGAGGGATAGATTCCTATGCCAGACACTTCAAATACTCTGGAACAAACTACCCATTCATGTCAAGCAAAGCTCCTCATTGGCCCTCTAAGAAAAATATTGACGACTGGATGTGAAATAGAAAATTCACCCCGGGGATCACTTCTGCGGCACGGCTTGACAGGGGCACAGGAAAATAATTTTCTTGGGTGGCAAAAGCCAGGGAACCTTTATGGCTAGGCTTATACAAGCCCCAGGACTGATAGCCTAGTACCTACGTATGAACCTATGAACATATGGTGACAAAATCGAAGAAATCTATCAGGTTGAGCAGGCATGATCTACCTTTCACAAACCCATACTGCATGGGGTCCAGAGTTTGGAAATTCCCTATGTTCTTATTTATAAGGTCCATGATGATGCGCTCCATAGCTTTACATATCAGACTAGTCAAGCTAATGGGGCGGTAGTTCCCATGGTCTGTAGTTGCTCCCCCTTTGTGGAGTGGGATGACCGTAGCAGTGCACCATTTGATAGGAACAGAGCCTGAAATTAGGCTGTGATTGAACAGGGTACTCAGGTGTGGTGCCAGTTCACTTTGTAATTCACGTAGAACACAGCCAAGGATATTATCAGGTCCCATGGAAGCTGCATTCTTGGCCTTGGCCAGTGTATTTTTTAACCTGTGTAGCTGTGATAATATGGACTTGCCACTCCTCAGGTATTGTAATAGGCCCTTTAGGGGGTGAAAAGGGGGTAAAGTTCACACTGAACCTGTCAGTCAATGTTGTTGTCTTTCGGCTTTTCCCGGTTAGGGGTCGCCACAGCGGAACTCCAGTCTGCTAATGATTGGCAGTAGATTTTCACGAATGCCGAGGTGCCAGCTCGGCGTTCAACCTTCAACGAAGGCACGCCCATTTACGTATATCTTTCGAATGCCCACCCAACGGCGGGGAGGAAATGCAGACTCCACACAGAAGGCACCTGTCAGCCAATATGTTGGCAATATCAGTTGGTTCTGTATATATATTGCCATTGTGCTGTAACTCAGAGCAGATCTGAGACTTGCTATGTAGATTCTTGACCTAACTATAGAATGCCTTGTGGTTGTCTTTAGAATCTGCAGCAATTTTGTTTTCATAACTAGCTTTAGAGGATTTGATTATGGATCTCAGTTTTTTGCTGAGAGTAACAAAGGAGTTTTTCCAGTCTTGGGAATTTACCCTTTTCTGCAACAGTTTTTTTCCTTCTGTTGTAGAGTTTGTTTATGGTGGGGGACCACCAGATTGGCTACCTTTTTTTGGAGGAGAGCATCTTGGTTCTGTTTGGTATAGCCTGTTCCATGCACTTGTGTATGATTCAGCAGTCATGCACCTATTTTCCTTTTGCATGGGTGTCGTGAAGTTAGCCACCTCTGTTTTTAGAAGCCCAAAATTGGCTTTGGAGAAGTGTTTTACAGTTGTTTCCTTTGAGGGGGTAAGGGTGGGATGTGGATATCCATGGTGATTAGCTTGTGGTCAGATCTAACCAGGGAGGAGCTGATTACTGGTGTAGAGCAATGGTCACCCATGTTAGTAATGACCAGGTCAATGATGTTTCTACCACTGGTGGGGGTAAGAATGAGTTGGACCAGGGCATTGGAATTAATGAATTCCTGAAAACGTTGAGCAAGTGTGTTGGTACATGAGTAATTTTCCCAGTTGTTGGAGGGGTAGTGTCTCAATATAAGGGTATCGGGTTGTACCCTAATATTTTCCAGTGTGTTTAGGAATGTGGAGTGGGAGTCTTGGGACATGATGGGGGATCTATAGCAGGCAACAACCTGGATTGCAGTTTTACCCAGTGTTAGTTGCACCTGAAATATCTCTGATGCATTATGTTGAGCTACTAGTCTGGAGGTGTGCATATCCTTTATGAATATGGAGACACCACCACCTTTAGTGTTTCGGTCCAGGTTTAGGGGCTGAAGGGTGTGGTATGAATTATAGCCTGGTAGTGCTCCAAAGACTTGAACCAGGTCTCGGTCACTGTCACAGATGTTGATGTTCTCCATTTTAAGGAGTGCTTTGAGCGAGTGCATTTTGAGATTTAGACTTCTAGCGTTGAGTAGCACGACCCTCAGATTTTGGTGTAATATAACCTATTCTGCTTTAGAGAGAAAAACAGATAGACTTGTGGCTGCATTGAATGACTCAGCTGTGAGACTGAACACTGTTCATACTTGAGTTACTAGGTCCTTGTACATATCCTGCACTAATTCTACCCATGTTTCCGGGACTCTGAAACACTGCAGTACAGTCCAGATCAGCTTTCTTGGGACCTTGTCATCTGCTTTCTCCAAGTACAGGAATGACAGCTGGACTCTCTCCTCATCTCTAGCTTCTTCTCCACTCTCTCACTGTAAACATTGGGTCAGTTGTGCTGCATCCTGATCTGATTACAAAGTGCTCATCTCACGCCTTACATTCTACTATCCTGCATATCAATTTTTCAATCAGCCTCTCCAGAACTTTCATACAGTGTGATAGGAGTATGATGCCTCTGTACTGCCCACATTTGTGGATGCCCCCTTTGGTTTTATACACTGGCGTTAAGTATGCTTATTCTCCAGTCATCTGGGATACACCTTTCTCACCATGCTGCTATGAGTACCCTCAGGAGCCATTTCTCCCCTATCTCACCCAGCCTCTATCATATCTGCTGTGACCTCATCTTAGCCTGTTGCTTTCCCCGACTTAATTTTCCTTAGTGATATTCTTACTTCTTTCAGAGTGGTATCCCAGTCGTCTCTTACCGTAGCCTGTTTCTGGGGCAGTAAAGCTTCTGTGAGGTTTTTGTCATTCCTAAGCTGCTGGAAATGCTCCTTCTGCCTGCCTTTGATATCCTGTGGACTGGTGAGCACGTTGTTGCTGGCATCCCTTATGAAGGATTTCTGACCGTCTTCTTTATCTTTCTGTCTTGGCCTTGTAAACTGATGCAGTTTCTTTGTGCCACCTAATGAGTCTGCTTGCAGAAGCTGGTAGAATGCCTCCAATGCGCTTGTCCTTGCTATTGCAACTCCTTTCTTAGCTTCTTTGTTAGGCAACCAATATTCCTTCCTAACCTGATTGGTCTTTTTTATCTTCGACGTGTTCCTGCACTCCATCTTTCTTTTGCAGAGTTCTTGGACTGCTGTGTTCTACCATCCACGTTCCTTATGTACCTTATTAACATAACTGGCTTGGCCACATATCAGCTCTGTAGACCACACATGATGTTTTGAGGTGCTGCCATTCTTCAACTACACCTATTTCCTCCTCTTCTTGGGATGCTGGAGCACAGAGTAATTCCTTGCACTGTTGTACTTTCTCACCTGTCAACTTCCAGGTATTCAGCTTGGTCTCTGTTGACCTCAGAGCCTCCTCTGACCACTGATTGCAGCTGATTGTGGCAACCAGTGGTTTATGCTGTGGCCATCTGTTTCACTGGGGATGACTTTGCAATCACTGATTATACCCCAGTGCCCTTTTCTTACTAGGAGGAAGTGTACATGATTTGCATATTGGCCACTCTTGTATGTGAACTTGCTTCTCTCTCTCTCGCTTTCTCAACCCATGTGTTGGCTACTCTCAAGCCATTTGACAGACAGGAGTCTAGAATGGCATCTCCTTTATTCCTTTTGCCCCACCCATGTGCAGCCAGGCAGTCCTCATATCCTATTCCATCTGTCCTAATATGTGAATTCAAGTCACCCATTATCAACACCAATTCATGTTGTCCTGCTTTATCTAGTAGGTCCTGCAAACTGCTGTCTGAATGCATTCTTTTCCTCACTATCACAACCCTGCTGTGGGGCATTGGCTGAGATTATGAATACTGCCCTATCATTACACTGGAGTCTGACTGCCATGAGTCTGTCATTAATTCTGATATCACTCACTGCCTTCTGTAGTCTCTCTCTCACCGCAATTCCAACACCATTTCTAGCCTGTCCTCCTCCTGAGTAGTAGGCTCTGGATCTCACACTAAGTGGTTTTGCCGCACTGCCCTTCCATCTCATCTCCTGCATACATAGGATGTCCACCCTCCTCCTTACCATCATGTCATCCACTTCCAAGCTGCATCCTGTCAGTGAACCTACACTGAGTAGCAATTCTCAGTTCATGTTTGGCAGGTTCATTGGTTTTACGTCCAGCTTTCCCTCAACAGAGCTATCTAAGTTAACCCAGGCTGGGCAACCACAAAGAGGCCGGCCAGTAGCTTACTGACGTATGGCTGCTGAGCTTTATGGGAGGCACACAACCAATATGGGGTACATACACTCCTTGTGGAGTGCATTCTAACTTTACCATAATCTATGTTTTGGTAGTAGATGAAAAGTAATAAGAGTAAGCAGTAGAATTCCTGTATAACATGTTCTTATCTTTGTTTCCACAAATAAGGAAGCATAGGGCGGCCACGGTGGTGCAGTGGTTAGCATTGCCGCCTCACAGCAAGAGGTTCTCCGGTTCGATTCTCGGCTGGGGTGCCTTCTGTGCGGCGTCTGCATGTCCTCCCTGTGGTTGCGTGGGTTTCCTCCGGGTGCTCCGGTTTCCTCCCACATCCCAAAGACATGCTGCAGGTGGATTGGACACTCTAAATTGGCCCTAGGTGTGCGTGTGAGTGTGCCTTCTGTGGAAGGTTGGGCGCCGGGCTGGCAACTTGACACTGTAAAACTCCACTGCCATTCAATGTGCGGACAAGGTGATCCGCTGTGGCGACCCCTAACCGGGAAAAGCCAAAAGAAGAAGAAGAAGAAGAAGAAGAAGAAGTAACATCATAAAAAGGAAGCAATTTCTTGAAAATATATACTGAGTGGAGAAGACGCTGAAAATATGCAGTGAATACTAGATACATGACCTAGGGTCTTATCATTAACAGTGCTTGGCCAATTGTGAGTAATTATTAGAGATCTTGGTGCAAGGTTGTTACACATAAATTAATGGTCCTGCAGTGGTGCTGCAAAAGAAAGGGGTTCCCAGTGGTGCTTCATATGTTGCTAGTTATGCATTACAGGTGATCAATATGCCTGAATACACAGTAGTGGCTTCATTTCTTCTTACATGTTCTGGATAAGTCATGTATGTCTGTCTGTGTATTCAGCTTCTGGAATATGAATTTCTCACTAAGTGTGCACTCCTGGTATATGAATTTCTCACTAAGTGCTCATTCCTGGTGGATTACAATATGTTTTAAACTGTACCTGGAAGCCAGAATGATACTGCCATGTGGTCTGATGCAGGGAGCGGAGAATTTTGATGACTGTGCTTTAGTATATTTCACAGTTGTATATAAATGCCACAACATGGTGTGAATAAGAGTCAGTGTCGTCCATAATGCCTGCCTTCCATTTGGTTACACGCCTTTTTTGATGCGACTTGCATAAGCAGTCTTTATGGTACACGTGTAAGGAAACCAGTAATTGATAGTCAAATGGTAGAGTGGTATAGAGACTGCACAAATCAGTGGCATGCCTAACAGATAACAAGGCAGAAGACTGCAATTCTGTGTAATGCCAATATGAATATTCTTTATGATTACAGTATTGATATGCAGACACAGCTAAATCTGTCAGTGGCAGAGATGAACTGTAATCTGTGTATATTACAGGCATGCTCATAGGAATATTTAGACACCTGTATATTAAGAATTGCTAAAAACATTTTTGTAATATGATTTACTGTGAACGTGCTACTCAAATGACAGGAGTAAGGAAAGAGATGAGGGAACACTTACTGGCACACCAGGCAGACTGCAAGCAAATCTCATTGATGTATATTTGTCATGCAAAGAACACTGCAGGATGGAAAATGTGATACTCTTGCTAGCTGAGGGTTAGACTATAGGAAGAGTAACTTGAACAGGAACTTGAGCAGATCAAAGCTGAATGTCTAAACAGCAATGAGCTGGTATTTCTTGGAGCTTTTTTTTTTTCACAGAATGTGTAACACACCATCGGGAAACACATTTTTAAGAGGCACTGTGTGACAGTAAATGATACTTTTACTGAGGCCTCTTAAAATTAGCTGCTCTTCTCTGTTCTTCCATTCTAAGTGAATGGAACTGTCATATGACAGTCCAGCTATGGGCACTGTAATCTCAGAAAAAAGAAGTTATGTCCTTACCATACCGTTCCATGTGAGTTGTTCAGCTTGCCTTTTTGTTCTTACACGTGGGTTCGGAGCTGATCCCTCGGCTTCAAATCGGCCGCTTTTCAAGCTCAAACTCTCAGAGAAGCTCAAGACCCAGTATATATCCCATGATGCTCTACTGTAAACCCCAGATCTAGTACGCTGCACCCAAAGACAGCCTAAAAAAATAAGTACTGCAGTACCTACCTATCTAGGTACCTCTAGATTTGTAGAAAGGAAAACAGTCTGTCTGAAGGAGACAGGCTGACAAGACCAACCAATCCACCAAGGCAACCATCTTTCTCACCAGGAGGGGGAAGGTGGGCGGGAATGTAAGAACAAAAAGGCGAGATGAACAACTCACATGGAATGTTATGGTAAGGACATAACTTCTTTATGTGAAGTTGTTCTATCTCGCCGTTTTGTTCTTACACGCAGAAGGCCCCAAGCACCCTAATCCTGGGCGGCTCAAGGGAGAACATTCCTGAGCACATTGGAACCAAAGGAAGCCCTGTCCACTTTGTAATGAGTGATAACCGTGTGAGGTTTTGACCACGTGACAGCTGCACAGATGGTATCCAAAGGTAAATGAGCTGCATGAGCTAATGACGTAGAAACAGCCCGGGTAGAATGGGCTTTGACGTTAGTCAGTAATGGCTGGTTAGTGGAGGAATAAATGAATTTAATGCAATCAGAAAGCCACTTAGACAATGTGATTTTTGACACCACAGAACCTTTTTTGTTCTCTGCGTAAGAGTCAAAGAGTTGATCAGTTTGTCTGAAGTCTTTCGTTCTGTCCAAGTAGAATCTCAATTGTCTGTGAACATCAAGCTTGTGTAACATATATTCCAGTCTGTTGGCATGATGTCTAAAAAAGGTTGGGAGTTCAATGGACCGATTTAAGTTAGTTTCTGAACAAACCTTGGGAAGAAAGGTAGGGTTTGTCCTGAGGGACACCCTATCAGGGTGGAAGATCAAATATGGGGGCTTGGAAGATAAAGCTTGGAGTTCAGAGACCCTACGTGCCAATGTATTGGCTACCAGAAATATTGTTTTCCAAGACAGAAACTTCAAATCACAAGATGACGCGGGTTCGAAGGGGATGAGCATCAATTGGGATAAAACAAGATTCAAATTCCAGGGAGAGACAGGGTGTCTGTTAGGTGGTCTGAGATGGTGGGTACCTTTCAAAAAGGCCTTACATAGTCTGTGGGACATGATGTTAGACCCCTTAAACCCTACATGAAAGACGGAAATAGCAGCCAACTGAACCCTTACGGTGGCAGCTGCTGTGCCATCATAGAACAAGGAAGACAAAAACTCTAAAATGGTATGAATAGGCGAACATATGGGTCAATGTCGTGGTGAGAAGCCCAGTGAACAAAACATTTCCATTTGCTATTATATAGCTTCCTGGTTGACAGTTTATGAGAAGAAACTATAATATGTTGGACCGCGGGAGACAAATCTTGAGACCTGGCTAATATGAGAATTGGAGCAGCCAAGCTGTCAGTTTTAGGGAGAAGAGGGAGGGGTGAAGAACTCCTGACGAATGAGTCAGAAGGTCTGGCACTGGGTCCAGAATCCATGGTTCTTCCACTCGATACTTTTGTAGGAAGGGGAACCAAATCTGATGAGGCCAAGACGGGGTTATCAGAATAACAGTCCTTCCCACACTTTTGGCTTTCTGAATGAATTGGAAATTAGGGGAACAGGCAGGAAGGCATATAGGAGGCCCGGGGGCCAATCATGTACAAGCGCATCCCTCGGGTTGCTCCCCGGTGGGGGATAAAGGGCAAAGTAGCTGCTGCATTTGGCATTCATCGGAGATGCAAACAGATCGCAGCAAGGCTGGCCCCATCTGCGGAAAATCTTGTCTGCCACCTGTTGTTTGAGGGACCACTCGTGAGGCAACAGGATGGCCCTGCTTAATTTGTCCGCTATCACGTTGGATGACCCCGAGATGTGCATTGCTATTAGAAAGCGTCTGGTGGATACAGCCCACTGCCAAATTCTTAGGGCCTCTCGGCATAAGGGATACGATCTGGTTCCCCCTTGGTTGTTGATGTACCAGTCTACTGACATGTTGTCCATCTCAACTGCAATTGTCCCTGGAGGAAGACAGTCGTGAAAGTGTTGCAACGCCAGAACACCGCTCTCAGCTCCAGGACATTTATGTGCAAATGTGATTCCACGCTTGACCAAGTACCTTGGACAGTCTTTCCCTGAAATAGCCCCCCCACCCCATCAGAGAAGCATCCGTGGTCACTGTGGCTGTGGGTTGGGGAAGAACAAAGGGACGTCCGACTACTATCTGGTCGTTGTTCAGCCACCAATTGAGATCCTTCTTGCAAAGATTTCTTAACAGAATCTTGTGCAACATGAGCAGTTGTTGGTAAGACCATTGTGTGAAGAGTAGCCACTGGAGTATCTGCATGTGCATGCGTCCCAATGGGACTGCTATTAGCGTGGCTGCCATTGTGCCTAATAGCTTCAGTATCTGGGATGCAGGGGCTTTGTTCTGGGTCAACAGACTGGACAATTGACTTCTTAGAGATAAGAATCTTGTTTGAGGCAACATGATCATTGAATCGATAGTGTCTAGTTCTGCTCCTATAAATGTAATATGCTGCGAGGACGATAACGCAGATTTTTCGAAGTTTAGGGTTATGCCCAACTGGGAACACAGGTTGATAGTGTAGTCTCTTGCCTGGATTAGTTGATGTCTGGAGGTGGCGGTGAGGAGCCAGTCGTCCAGATATGGAAACACCCGGAATCCTAGATGTCTCAGGTGAGCCGTGACCACTGCCATACATTTGGTGAACACTCTGGGGGCTGTGGTGAGACCAAAGGGCAGAACTCTGAATTGGTAATGACTGGTCCCCAGCCGGAAACGCAAGTGATCTCAGGATGATCTGGCCATTTTGATGTGGTAGTAAGCATCCTTGAGATCTATAGAGCACATCCAATCGCCCGTTTCTAGGAATGGAAGTATCGATTGAAGCGTGACCATCCGGAACTTTTCCTTCTTGACGAAGGTGTTGAGTTTGCCGAGGTCTAATATAGGCCTCCAGTCCCCTGTTTTCTTTGGAACTAAAAAGAACCTGAAGTAAGTTCCGGATCCTATCTGGTCTGTCAGGACTGGCTGGATGACTCTTGTCTAGCAGGTTTTGAATCTCTATGGCTGCTAGTTTTCGCAGACTGGGTGGAACGTCTGGAATACTTGTACACATGGGAGGGAATTTTGAAAAGGGAATGTAGTAACCCTCTGGAAATGATGCTTTTTACCCAAGAATCCGTTGTAATGTTTAGCCAGGCATTTGGGTATAAAGCCAAGTGACCCCCGACCGCCTCCAGAGAAGGACAGACGGACTTCCTTTCAGGAACGCTGATAGGGTTTACCAGAGTACTGTTCTCTGTCACCCTGATTTTGCGGACCCCCTCTGCCGTTTGGACGGCGTCTTCTGTTTTTACCCACTCCTCTACCCCTAGAGGGGATATCCGTTGGTGTGTTTTGGAAAGCTCCTTGTGGTTTTCGAAACCACATTTTTCCACTTTGTTGCCCTTTGGGGTACGGTCTAGTTGGAGTGGAAAAACAGACTCCTACAGCAGACAGAGTCTTTCCTTCTTGTTCACACCTAGTAAGCGTCTCCTTAACTTTAGGTCTGAACAGGGCGGAACCATCGAATGGGGTATTGACGAAGGAAGACTTGAGGGCTTCCGCAAAGGAGCAAAAGCGCATCCAGGACTGCCTCCTAAGAGCTATCGCTGAACCTACCGCCCTACTCGATTCATCGGTGGCATAAGAAATGAGCCGCATGGATGAGTTGACTATAGAATTGAGGATGTTAAGTTGTGCAGCCACTTTCTCCGAAACTGCATCAGCTGTGTTACCCTGTAGAGTATCTCCCAGTTCTTTGAGGAGATCTCATTGAAGGTGGGTAAAATGGGTCAAGTAGTTGAGCGACCTCATGGAAAATGCCGCAGAACTAAATATGCATTTCCCATACCTGTCCATCGTCATAGAATCCCTATTAGGAGTATGGACAGAAGAAGAGGTTTCCGACATCTCTTTCTTGGTGGCTGCCGTCACCACCATGGCATCAACCTGGACTCCCTTGGAAAGAAAGGCCTTATCGGTGGGGGAAGTAATGAACTTGTTGGGCCTCCGAGGGACCGGTTCCACTGAATCAGGTGACTCCCACGCCCTTCGAGCAACCAGATCCATTAGTTCATCGAAGGGAGGAGTAACCCAGGTGGTGGATGGTTGAGACCCAAAGGCCTTCAGGAGTACCGACTCCTCAGTAGGGACAAGGGACTGCCAATCACCCCTCTGCCTTAAGATCTCCAATATGTCTGCAAATGAGACATCCTCAGAGGGGGGTCATGGGGACCGTTCTGATTCCTCCAAGTCGGTATCCAATGTCAGGGATTCCTGTGGGGAATCCAAGTGCCTCCTCTTACACAGCCTCTTCCTAGGTACTTCATCAGTGGGAGCGTCCGGTGAAGTCCCTGGAGAGGAGGGGCCACCCAATGGGGATACCCTGAGGCTCTGGGTCTTGACGCTTGTTAGGGACCTGTGGGTACGAGACAGAACGAGGCCCTTTAGGGGAAGGGGAAGAGAGATTCGAGGAGGTAGTGGTCTTAGAAGACATGACCTTCCTCATGGCATTGAAGGCACCAGAATCCCGGTCCGAGAAGTCTGTTGGCTCCGAAGAGGCTGGCAGCCCTCCCCGAGCAGAGACCCCGCGCTCCAATCCAGAGGATGGCGCCAAACCCACCTGCGCCGAAGCCCCGAGGGGGAGGGTTGGAACTGAAGTCGCGGTCCAACTATCCACCCCGGAGCCAGCAAGGGAGTGTCGGCTCCGAGACTCCCCAGTCGGGACCGAGGAGATCAAGGTCAACGGAGCTGAGGGAGCTGGATCGAACCTCGGTTCCAAGGGCTCTACCAATATCGATTCTGTCTGCCCCGGCTCCAAGAGTTCGATTGGCTTCGGAGGAGGAGGAGAAGAAAGTAGGGCTGGAATTTCAGGCTTCGAAGCAGAGTGGTTCGAAGCAGAAAGCATTTTGACCAGGGCCAGGTTCTCTAGCAATCTCTTAACCACGCGGTCCAGGTCCACATCGGATAACCTCGAAGAATGGGTCAAGGGATGGGTCGAAGGAGCCGAAGACGGCGCCGATTGAAGAATCGGTGACTGAGGAGTCTCCGACACTGGATCCTCAACTGGGCTCCATGGTAGAGGATCAAGACACGGCTCCAAGGGCTGTGGAGCCGATGATCGAACCATACTAGAGGAGCTCGGAGCTGAGGACTTGGGCTCCGAGGACCCCTTGGATGACTTTGACCCCTTCGAAGCCTTGGAAGAAAGGTCGGTCTTGTCCAGTGCAGCCTAAAAATCAGGCTTCAAGAGTCCCCTATCCACCAGCTTCCTGCACCTTTCCAAAAGAACCCTGGTGCTAAAGGAGTGGCAGACAGAGCACACTTCCTGCAAATGAACGGATCCCAAACAGTACACACAGGTGGAGTGGTTGTCGGTCACAGACATTTTCTGACCACACTCGCACCTTTTGAAGCCAGACTTTTGCTTCTCAGATATTTTTTTAAAGAGGAAAAGTATATAACTATATATATCTATAATAGTTCAGATCCCTAAACTCAAAAGTATTAACAACAGTTATTAGACTATGTTTTATAAGTCTAACTCTCAACAAAATATCTAAATTTTGACCAATGTAACTAATTTTAACTAGTTTTAACTGACTCTAATTAACACTAATAAAGCACACACAAAGGAGCTGACAGAGCCCCGTCACGCCCAAAGTTAAGAAAGACCTAGACAAACAGCCGGAGAAAAATGCTCCAAAGTATTCTAAATTATACGCTTATAACTAAACTCTATTTTTTTCTAAATATAACACTAGCTAACACTTCTAATAGAAAAACATTTTTAAATATCTCTAAATATTGAAAAAAGTAACACTGGCCCGAGCTTGCTCCGACGAGTCTTGCAGATCCGTTGCGGCGGCAAACTAGATCTGGAGTTTACAGTAGAGCATCATGGGATATATACTGGGTCTTGAGCTTCTGAGCTTGAAAAGCGGCCGACTCAGAGCCGAGGGATCGGCTCTGAACCCATGTGTAAGAACAAAACAGTGAGATAGAACTACACATCAGTGGACTCGCAGTGTATTAAGGGACAGATTTTTCTTTAGAAGAAAACAAACTCTCATCAGGATTACTGCCCCCGGATGGCATTCAGGGTTACAAACAGAATAAAATTAGTAGTGACTGCTTCTATCCGGTACATGCAGGTTTGCAATGAGCCAAACTTAAGGAAAAGTTAAAAAAATATATACTTTTTAAATTTTTTCTCATAGTTGTCCTTTAAGGCTGTAAGGACCAAACCAGCAAACACCACGAGCACTCATTACATCAGTCTACATTTGACAGCATCCTTTGCAGTGATTACCAGCTGGAATTTCCTCTGGGAAAGTCTTCTCATGGCAGTTCTTCAGAGTCACAAGCTCTTATGTCCCTTTGTGATGTAAACTGCTGCATACAGCTGTTGGGTTAAAATGGCCTGCACGGCCCTCGTGCTTCTCCACAATTATATCCGCAATATAACATGAACAAGTTGGATTCACCATCAAAAATGAAACAAAAGGACATAAAATGCCAGACTTGCAGGTGACACACAAATGATGATGTGTCTGAGCTGGCATCCAGCATGAGAGAGATTGTAAACAAGTACCACTATAAATATTCTGCTTGAAGTTCAAGTGATATGGTGAGCACGTGCACAAATTTCACAGCACATTCACCATATCAGATGACCTGTGAAGAGGCCTTTCTCAGTGCCTTTCTATTCTGATACACCCAACCAGGGAAAATTCAGAAGTTTAATAATGCAACAAGAACACCAAAATCAAAGAACTCAAAAACACACAATTATTGAGCACTTTTATTACACAAATAAGAACTTCTTAATATAGCATCCCAAACAAGTCACACTTAAATAGTAAAAAAAGGGGGCATACTATATCATCAGTGTACCAGCCAACTGCACTGCATTTTAGGACAGTAACTATGGATACAGGGTGATTTAAACCTGGTGAAACATGACTAATGAATAAAATCTTCCAATGCAATTCCCTATAAAACAATGTCTACCAATTCCCACCTCTGCAGTCTTTGTGCACTTTATCTAAAATAAAAAATATACGTTAAAAAAAAAAAACAGTACACCCCCCCCCCCCCACACACACACATATTGAGGATGCTGGTGTGATGTTCAAGCTACTGCATCAAGCTGTCTTCAGAATATTTTACCTGGAAGATCAAAGCCATTTTTGGATGCAGAACAGGCTAAGGAAAAAAATATCTAACAAAAAAGGAACCAGCAAACAGAACAGGACTCTGCTTCTTGTAATTTGCTCTATAACGCACCACCTACATTAGTGATGTGTTTCTCCACCAGTACACCACTGGTTGCACCTGTTTTAATCTTGCATTCCTGCGCTGTGTTACTTTTTCTCTGCTCTTAGAATACTCTCTCTTCTCTTATTTTGATTCACTGTGCTCCTTCCTCCATCTTTTGGAATAAACCAGTACTGTGGAGTTTTTCTCTCCTTGTACAGCATATGATCATCTAATTGGTCTTCTGATGATTAAATGACCAGGAGCTCTGCATCAAGTAAAACCACAGAAAAATGAATTTGGCAAAAGCTGTACCCATGGGAAGCAACCAGCTGAGAATGACTGTCACTGTGCAAAATAAGCAAGTTTAACATGAAGTTTGGCTGTAATTTTAAGTTCAACAATTCAGACAAGTCCCTGTTTGTGGGTTAGCACGTGTCTGTGACATTTCCCCAAAAGAATGGCCCTTACACTCCAAATGACACTTACCCAATTTGTCTTTGCCCATTTACTTGACCATCAGATTGCACTTCTTGGTGTGCGCATTCAGTAACTGAGTTGAAACCTGTTATACTTTGTGCCTCCATGCCAGTTGCTGAGCACCATCCATAAACTGATTGTTTTCTGGAATAAAGGACCTTTCAAGTCAGGTAAGTCCCACTACACTACCCTTGCCTTACTCAAGCATTATACTACCCATGTACACCTATCAACTGTAACACCCAATCATATTTCTCCCCCAAAAATGTTACTACTGCCACAGAATCACTTCTCTCTATTCATCTATTCCAACAGCCTTTCTCCCTCCCACACTGTTGTACACTATATCCACTCCCACTCAGATCCCTCCCTGACAGAACCTCAAAGCAAATAATTAGCGAAAGTCCTTTGTCCGTTCATAGGTGTTTTCCAGTCTAATGACCACAACGGCATTTTTAAGCCTAGCCATACATCCCAAATCTCAGATAAGTTCTGGTACCCTTGAAAATTGAAAGCAGGGGCTTGTAAGGCGAAACATTTACAAGCAGAGGCCGGGAAGATGAACTGTTTACAGGCTGCCTGTGTCCATTAGAGTCATAGATGCCAAACCAGGGATGAATTTCTTGTTCCCCATCCACTTGCCCAAATTACATTTGAATTGGGCTAAAGAAGAACTCAGCTTCGCATGGATGGGGAGCCTGTTCCAGAGAATGGGTAGTCTTTGGGATACATACCTGTCTCTCCAGCAGGTCCTATTTATATCACAGGCAAGTTTATAGGTCCATAGGTGTGTACCAGGTCAAAGGCCCTAAGTCTTTACAAGCCAAGCCATTAGTTCCTGGTGCCTCTATCAAGTAGAGCCACTGGAGTGATCCTTGGGGTGAACTTTCTATTTCCCATCCACTCATCAAGATTTCTCTTGAAAAGGGACAGTGAGGTACTCTGCTCGACATGTATGGGAAGTCTATTCCAGAGCATGGGCAGTCTCTGGGTTATGAACCTGTCCTTCCAGCGTATTCTGTTGAATGTAGTTATGAGGTTGAGGTCACTGGAGCGTATGGTGTGGAGGGATTGGGATTT
Organism: Protopterus annectens; assembly: GCF_019279795.1. Taxonomy (NCBI): domain Eukaryota; kingdom Metazoa; phylum Chordata; order Ceratodontiformes; family Protopteridae; genus Protopterus; species Protopterus annectens. The sequence goes on from NC_056744.1 coordinate 317,408,838, forward strand.
GTTTAGGTGTAACATTTTTAACAGGGCTGGGTCGACATGGCTTTCTAAGTCAAGCAGAGATAGCCTCTTAATAGATGATATGAGACCAGAGAAAAGCTGGAGTTTTTTGAGTCTGTCCATGCAGGGCATGTGTTTAAGGCCTAGGATCCTCTTCATGAGGTACCTTTGTGGCCTTTCCAGCTGTTGCAGGTGTTTAATGAAGTACATGCCAAATGGGGCATTATGCTCGATGATTGGTCTACTGAGGGAAGAGCAGAGGGATGATGACCTTTTTCTTCCTTCCTGGATGCAAAACCCTTGCTAATGAGATGTGCCACATAGAAGGACTTTCTGGCCACAGTGGCAATATGGTGGTCAAAGGAGAAGTTGCTGTCAACCTGCGTCTCTAGATCTCTTATAACGCCTTCAGTGTTCAGTGGGCTCCATCAATGTGGTAATTAGTGTGAAGTGAGTTTTTCGCAAAGAGAATGATGACGCTTAAGGCCACGGCTTCAACACCAGTCGGTCTCAGTGAGGTCTTTCTGTAGGATGTCTACATCACTTAGGGAGTTAATAATGGCTCCCAGCTTGCAATCATCGGTGAACTTGGTCAGCCAGAGTCCATCTGTGTTGGCCTGGACTTCTGAGAAGTAGATGCCAAACTGGAGAGGACCCAGGACCGATCCCTGTGGGACTGCACTCATGACTGGTTGGCAGTCTGACTTGGAGTCTACTACATTCACACTGTGGGTTCTGTGAGCCAATGTGCAACCCACCTAGCGATATAGGGGTTGATGCCTAGTTTGGGGAGTCTATCAATAATTCCCGAGTGGGGAATGGTATCAAAGGCCGTAGCCAGATCGAGGAAGGCTGCATGAACTGCCTTGCCCACATTTTAAGTCCAAGTCTTTAGTGTGGGTAATTCTGATGCTGTTTGTTTTATAGATATGCAGGAGGTCCATCAGAGTAGGGTCTGACAATGCCTTGTATGTCAGGCATAGATCTCTCCTCAACAGCCTGCAAGAGACAGAATACAAGGATAGGGCTTTGAGGTGGTCTGCAAAGGACATGTTATTTATGCCCTGTATTCTTTTAGTGAGCAATCTCTGTGGACATTTCCAATTGTTGGATATGCCTGGTTGGGTATATACCAAAGGGGGTATTGTACTCAATGATACGTCTAATGCACATCCCATCAATCTCCTCTTTTTTACCACAGATTAATCTTTATCTCTTCTTTCTATAACATCTCCACTAAAACCCTCCTTTTTCCAGCAACATGTCCTCAATTTCATCATATTACATCACCCAGGCCTGCTCCTTTCTTGGTCATAATTCCTGCTGCAATAATACTACCTCCCCCTAACTTCTTATCTACTACAACTACTGCACACCTACCTCCCCCTAACTTCTTATCTACTACAACTACTGCACACCTACCTCCCCCCAACATCTTATCTACTACAACTACTGTACACCTACCTCGCCCTAACTTCTTATCTACTACAACTACCGTACACCTACCTCCCCCTAACTTATCTACTACAACTACTGTACACCTACCTCCCCCTAACTTCTTATCTACTGTAACTACTGTACACCTACCACCCCCTAACTTCTTATCTACTACAACTACTGTACACCTACCTCCCCCTAACTTCTTATCTACTGCAACTACTGTACACCTACCTCCCCTAACTTCTTATCTACTACAACTACTGTACACCTACCTCCCCCTAACTTCGTATCTACTACAACTACTGTACACCTACCTCCCCCTAACTTATCTACTACAACTACTGTACACCTACCTCCTCCTAACTTCTTATCTACAACTACTGTACACCTACCTCCCCCTAACTTCTTATCTACTACAACTACTGCACACCTACCTCCCCCCAACATCTTATCTACTACAACTACTGTACACCTACCTCCCCCTAACTTATCTACTACAACTACTGTACACCTACCTCCCCCTAACTTCTTATCTACTACAACTACTGTACACCTACCTCCCCCTAACTTCTTTACTACAACTACTGTACACCAACCTCCCTAACTTCTTTACTACAACTACTGCACATCTACCTCCCCCTAACTTCTTATCCACTACAACTACTGTACACCTACCTCCCCCAACTTCTTATCTACTACAACTACTGTACACCTACCTCCCCCTAACTTCTTATCTACTACAACTACTGTACACCAACCTCCCCCTAACTTCTTTACTACAACTACCGTACACCTACCTCCCCCTAACTTATCTACTACAACTACCGTACACCTACCTCCCCCTAACTTCTTATCTACAACTACTGTACACCTACCTCCCCCTAACTTCTTATCTACTACAACTACTGTACACCTACCTCCCCCTAACTTCTTATCTACTACAACTACTGTACACCTACCTCCCCCTAACTTCTTATCTACTACAACTACTGCACACCTACCTCCCCCTAACTTCTTATCTACTACAACTACTGCACACCTACCTCCCCCTAACTTATCTACTACAACTACTGCACACCTACCTCCCCCTAACTTCTTATCTACTACAACTGTACCTACCTCCCCTAACTTCTTATCTACTACAACCAATGTACACCTACCTCCCCCTAACTTCTTATCTACTTCAACTACCGTACACCTACCTCCCCCTAACTTATCTACTACAACTACCGTACACCTACCTCCCCCAAACTTCTTATCTACTGTAACTACTGTACACCTACCACCCCCTAACTTCTTATCTACTACAACTACTGTACACCTACCTCCCCTAACTTCTTATCTACTGCAACTACTGTACACCTACCTCCCTAACTTCTTATCTACTACAACTACTGTACACCTACCTCCCCTAACTTCAGATCTACTACAACTACTGTACACCTACCTCCCCCTAACTTATCTACTACAACTACTGTACACCTACCTCCTCCTAACTTCTTATCTACAACTACTGTACACCTACCTCCCCTAACTTCTTATCTACTACAACTACTGTACACCTACCTGCCCCTAACTTCTTATCTACTACAACTACTGCACACCTACCTCCCCCTAACTTCTTATCTACTACAACTGCTGTACACCTACCTCCCCCTAACTTCTTATCTACTACAACTGCTGTACACCTACCTCCCCCTAACTTATCTACTACAACTACTGTACACCTACCTCCCCTAACTTCTTATCTACTACAACTACTGCACACCTACCTCCCCCCAACATCTTATCTACTACAACTACTGTACACCTACCTCCCCCTAACTTATCTACTACAACTACTGTACACCTACCTCCCCTAACTTCTTATCTACTACAACTACTGTACACCTACCTCCCCCTAACTTCTTTACTACAACTACTGTACACCAACCTCCCCCTAACTTCTTTACTACAACTACTGCACACCTACCTCCCCCTAACTTCTTATCCACTACAACTACTGTACACCTACCTCCCCCAACTTCTTATCTACTACAACTACTGTACACCTACCTCCCCCTAACTTCTTATCTACTACAACTACTGTACACCTACCTCCCCCTAACTTCTTATCTACTACAACTACTGCACACCTACCTCCCCCTAACTTCTTATCTACTACAACTACTGCACACCTACTTCCCCTAACTTCTTATCTACTACAACTACTGCACACCTACCTCCCCCTAACTTCTTATCTACTACAACTACTGCACACCTACTTCCCCCTAACTTCTTATCTACTACAACTACTTTACACCTACCTCCCCCTAACTTCTTATCTACAACTACTGTACACCTACCTCCCCCTAACTTCTTATCTACTACAACTAATGTACACCTACCTCCCCCTAACTTCTTATCTACTACAACTACCGTACACCTACCTCCCCCTAACTTATCTACTACAACTACCGTACACCTACCTCCCCCTAACTTCTTATCTACTACAACTACTACACACCTACCTCCCCCTAACTTCTTATCTACTACAACTACTGTACACCTACCTCCCCCTAACTTCTTATCTACTACAACTACTACACACCTACCTCCCCCTAACTTCTTATCTACTGTAACTAATGTACACCTACCACCCCCTAACTTCTTATCTACTACAACTACTGTACACCTACCTCCCCCTAACTTCTTATCTACTACAACTACTGTACACCTACCTCCCCCTAACTTCTTTACTACAACTACTGTACACCAACCTCCCCCTAACTTCTTTACTTCAACTACTGCACACCTACCTCCCCCTAACTTATCTACTACAACTACTGTACACCTACCTCCCCCTAACTTCTTATCTACCACAACTACTGCACACCTACCTCCCCCTAACTTCTTATCTACTACAACTACTGTACACCTACCTCCCCCTAACTTCTTATCTACTACAACTACTGTACACCTACCTCCCCCTAACTTCTTATCTACTACAACTACTGTACACCTACCTCCCCCTAACTTCTTATCTACTACAACTACTACACACCTACCTCCCCTAACTACTTATCTACTACAACTACTGTACACCTACCTCCCCCTAACTTCTTATCTACTACAACTACTGTACACCTACCTCCCCTAACTTCTTATCTACTACAACTACTGTACACCTACCTCCCCTTAACTTCTTTACTACAACTACTGTACACCAACCTCCCCCTAACTTCTTTACTACAACTACTGCACACCTACCTCCCCCTAACTTCTTATCTACTACAACTACTGTACACCTACCACCCCTAACTTCTTATCTACAACTACTGTACACCTACCTCCCCCAACTTCTTATCTACTACAACTACTGTACACCTACCTCCCCCTAACTTCTTATCTACTACAACTACTGTACACCTACCTCCCCCTAACTTCTTATCTACTACAACTACTGTACACCTACCTCCCCCTAACTTCTTATCTACTACAACTACTGTACACCTACTTCCCCCCTAACTTCTTATCTACTACAACTACTGTACACCTACCTCCCCCTAACTTCTTATCTACTACAACACTACAACTACTGTACAAGACCCACTACCACCTCCAGGCACCTTTTCACAGGCCAAAAACACAACCCACTCCAACTTCATCATATCTCCAGACTTATTCCCTTCAACACTCATCTACCTTTGCAAGATCATCCATTTAGCACCAAATCCCATACTACTAAAAAATTGGATTTATGATCACACCCAAACATAACTGGCCCCTCTCCATGCTATAATTAGTGCCGTGAGGATGTGCACCCAAACCCTGGTCCTCCTTACAACACGCCGACCTCCACAGTTCTTAGTGTAACCATTCTCCTCTCAACCCACCTACATCTTTTTAACATAAATTTAAGTAGTAACAGAACGCACCTCCATGCACACTACTCACCACATGACATTATAGCTAAAGCAAAATATAAAAGACTAGCAAATTCTATCTCCAGGATACAGTATTCTAAGACTAGACAGAACCAACAAAAGGCAAGTGGTTTTGCTACAATTTACAATTCCCTTAATTTAACTCTTCATCCTTCAAAACATCCACCAGAAATAAATAATGCGGATATTCTCATGTTTCTCTAGGTGATGGCCACTGTTAATATGACACCCTGACCCCATGTATAAAATGGGAAAGAGGGGGCTGTACCCAATACCTGCCTGCCTTTTAAAGCTAAATAAATACAAGTCTTTATTCATGATAGGAATTTACATTCCTCTAGGCAACAATACAGAAATAGTAGAATTATTATTCTAATGGACTTCCTCAAATATTCCACAGGAAACTATCAAAATGGGCAATCTAAATACTGACTTGCAGGCTGTTAGCAATAACACCTCTAATGATGCAATAAACATTATGGGCTACCCAGCTTATTACATATCCAATTAGGTAAATAAGAATTTTGACAAGACAGCCGCCTTAATTCATCTAAATCACTAAATTCTCAAACAAAATTATCTCATCTGGTGCTCTCCCTGGCATCCTAAGTAACCACCTCCCTAATTCTGATATAACGGGCCACTACAATATCCATAAACTGCACTGTTACAACTATGCTCACAATCTGTCTCCCTTCTAAAAAGATGCTTTTATCTCAAACCTAAAATTACTAAACTGAATTCAGCTACAAACCCTTCACCTAGCTGATGCTGTCTCCCTCTTCAATGTGCATACATACTCTTAGAAGAGCAAAACAAATCATGAAAAAGACATATCTGGAGCATTTTTCCCCAGGCCTTCAATGAAAATTGGCTTTGTTCCAAGTCAGACTTTCCCGGCAAAGAAATGTTAAATAAATAAATAAATCCAGCACCCTGTCTCCCCAGACAAACCAAACAACTTATGAATCAAAAGGATAAATCATGGAAAACCTGAAGAAAAAATAAGACAGAGTCTAACCAACAAAAATATAAATACCTCAGGGAAAAGCACCAAGCAAAGGATAACATCTGAGAAGAAATCATGTATTACCAGTCCCAAACTAACTCACAAGAACCCAAAACTCCTGTGGTCTTCGGTCAGCCAGCTACTAAGTCTTGGCCTAGTCACTTAACCTCACCCCTCTGCTATCTCTCTGTCAGCTCAAAGCACTTGACCTCCCAATCCAATAAACATTTCATCAACTTGGTATCTTCGCTGCTTAATCACTCAACCACCATTACCCTACAACTTTCCTCTAAATGAATAACCAACCATAAAATCTTCTTCCTAGATACCATCTCAACCTCCACCATAAAAAATTCTTATAAAACTAAACCTACCACTGCTGCCCCAGATAACCTAGCACATGAATTCATTAAAATGTTAGCAGATGCTCTGGTCTATCCAGTTTCTATACTAAGCAATCAATGAAGGAAAGTTATGTGCCCAAACTATGAAAAAAACTTGCATATTGCCCTTACACAAGGCTGGCACTTATGCTGACCTTACCAGCTACAGTCCAACAGCCATTCCAGTTCCACTCTCAAAAGTCCTTGAGAAATGTATCCATAAACAACTACTCTCTATTTCAGATAAACTGCTATCCTCAGCAGAACATGTCTTCCACCTTAATCATAGCACTGCTACAGCCCTCCTCCTTAACGTTAGAACCACCATATACCACACAAACAGAGAAACATCCTCTCATCAGTTTTCTTTGAAACTGCTACATCAACTGCCCTGTCTACCTGTAGGTACATCCACACCTACTTGGTTCAACAGCCATCTGCTTTCTTGACACTGCTACATCAATTGCCCTGTCTAGCTGTAGGTACATCCACACTTACTTGGTTCAACACCCATCTGCTTCCTTGACAATGCTACATCAATTGCCCTGTCAAGCTGTAGCTACATCCACACTCATTTGGTTTAACAGCCATCTGCTTCCTTAACACTGCTGCATCAATTGCCCTGTCTAGCTGTCGCTACATCCATACTCACTTGGTTCAAAAGCCATCTGATTCCTTGACACTGCTGCATCAATTTCCCTAACTGTAGCTACATCCACATTTACTTGGTTCAATAGCCGTCCACTTCCTTGACACTGCTACATCAATTGTCCTGTCTAGCTGTAGGTGCAATCCACACTTACTTGGTTCAACACCCATCTGCTTCCTTGACACTGCTGCATCAATTGGCTGTCTAGCTGTAGCTACAGCCACACTCACTTGGTTCAACACCCATCTGCTTCCTTGACACTGCTACATCAATTGTCCTGTCTAGCTGTAGTTACATCCACACTCACTTGGTTCAACACCCATCTGCTTCCTTGACACTGCTACATCAGCTGCCCAGTCTAGCTGTAGCTACAGTCACACTTACTTGGTTTAACAGCCATCTGCTTCCTTGACACTGCTACACAAATTGCCCTGTCTAGCTGAAGGTACATCCACACTCACTTGGTTCAACAGCCATCTGTTTCCTTGACACTGCTACACCAATTGCCCTGCCTAGCTGTAGGAATATCCACACTCACTTGGTTCAACAGCCGTCTGTCCTGCAGACAACAGACCATTAAATGGCAACACAGCATTTCCTTGTTCCAACCTATACCAGTGGGAGTTCCCCCAGAGCGCTATTCTAGGCTCTCTCTTATTCAACATATTTGTGAATGACCTCTACTTAGGAAGCAAATGTGAAAAAAAAACATCCAACATGAGGAAGATACTACCTTTGATCTGTGCTGCTAAAAAATGAAAACACTAGAATCCCCAAAACAACTCTATACCTAGAAATCCCTGTTCACTCTAACCTTCACAAACAAAAAAATGAATTAGTAACTCAGAAAACTACCAAGTGTAAACCTAGATAATTAAATAAGTAAACAGTTCCAATAACTGTATTTGAACTAATCTTCTCAGGTCTTAAATCTTCTTAACCTCACAAACCAGACAACACATAAAACACAAAATCAGTGTGCCGCACAATCTCAGCCCTTAAGGCGAAATAACATACCTAACACACTAGTAATAGGTGACTCTATAGTCAGGCACACTGACGTCCCACTCACTAGGCTGGACAAGGAGAAGGTTACTGCTAGCTGCCTGTCGGGAGCCAGAATCCACCACATAACACAAGCACTCCAGTCACTCCAGAACAAGTACAAATATGACTATGTCATTGTTCATGTTGGTGTGAATGACCTGAGATGTACCTCCCTGGATTACAAGAAAAGAGACATGGAAGGGCTCTCTGATCATGTAGCCCAGGCGGGTATGACCCTGACCCTGAGTAACATCCTGCCCTCACCAAGAATGATACCGCAGTATAAAGAAGAAAAATAGAAGTTATGTCCTTACCATAACGTTCCATGTGGAGTGTTCATCTCGCCTTTGTTCTTACACCTGGGTTCGGAGCCGATCCTCGGCTCCGTGTCGGCCGCTTGGCAAAGCTCTGCATCGAGAAGAAGCTCGAGACCAACCTAACTCCCACAATCCCCCTCTGCCTTTACCTCAGATCTAGTTTGCAAGCAAACCAGAAGTCAACAGAGAGAATATAACACATTCATGCCAACAAGAACAACATAGCTGAAAAATATATCCACAACAACTGCTTAAGGCAGAAGCAGGAGAACCAAACCAGACACCTAAACTGGACGTTCTTCCTGAGGGTGGGAGGGTGGGAATGTAAGAACAAAGGCGAGATGAACACTCCACATGGAACGTTATGGTAAGGACATAACTTCTATATGTGAGTGTTCAATCTCGCCGTTTGTTCTTACACCCTAGCTCCATGTTCCTGAGGAACTCACGGGAGAACGTTCCTGAGCACAGTGGAACCAAAGGTTGCCCTGTCCCTAGAAATCCTGTCTACTTTGTAATGAGTAATGAATGTATGTGGTTTAGACCAAGTGGCAGCCGCACAAATAGTGTCTAACGGTAGGCGGGCTGCATGAGCCAGGGATGTAGATACTGATCTTGTAGAGTGCCCTTTGGGCTTAACAGGTAAAGTTTGCTCCGAGGCAGTATAAACAAAAATAATACAATCGGAAAGCCATTTGGAAAGGGTTCGTTTCGTAACTGCCATACCCTTCTTGCTGTCTGCAAAGGCTATAAAAGCTGGTCTGTTTTTCTATGATCTTTGTTCTATCCAAGTAAAATCTGAGTTGTCTATGAACATCTAACTTGTGTAACATGTATTCCAACTTATTGGAGTGGTTTTTGAAAAAGGTGGGGAGCTCAATGGACTGATTAATATTATTAACGGAGCAAACTTTGGGAAGAAAAGATGGATTAGTGCAAAGAGATACTCTATCAGGGTGAAAGATCAAATAAGGGTGTTTAACGGAAAGAGCTTGAAGCTCCGACACCCGTCTGGCCGATGTAATAGCCACCAAAAAGAGGGTCTTCCATGACAAAAACTTCAAAGGACAGGAAGAGGCTGGTTCAAAAGGTGGTAGCATCAGCTGAGATAAAAGAAGGTTCAAGTTCCAAGGTGATGTAGGACTTATAACTGGAGGTCTAATATGGAAAGATCCTTTTAGAAAGGCCTTACAAAGTCTGTGAGCCATAATAGGAGCCCCACTTTCTTCCACATGAAAGTTTGAAATGGCAGCCAATTGCACTCTCAAAGTGGCAGGAGAAGCTCCTTGGTGGAACAGTTTGGTTAAAAACTCCAAGACCCTATTTAGAGGAGCTATCACGGGGTCCAATTGATGTGTATTTGCCCAGTGCACAAAACGCTTCCACTTACTAGTGTAAATTTTTGTAGTGGAAGCTTTATGAGAAGCCACCAGGATATTTCGAACTGCAGGGGAAAGAAGATCAGACCTGGCTAAGAAGGGAAGCGGAGCAGCCAAGCTGCTAGTCTGAGGGAGAGTAGCGACGGGTGGGAAGCCCCTGACGAGTGGGTCAGTAGATCCGGCTCCGGGTCCAGGATCCAGGGTTCCCAAATTCGGTGTGCCAGAAGAAAGGGAAACCAGATTTGACGAGGCCAGAATGGGGCAATGAGGATAATTGTCCTTTGCAGGTTGTTGGCTTTCTGTAGAAATTTTGCAATCAGGGGAACAGGAGGAAAAGCGTACAGGAGACCCGGGGGCCAATCGTGAACCACAGCGTCCCTGGGGACTTCCCCTGGAGGGGGTAATAGAGCAAAATAGCTTCTGCATTTGGCGTTCATTGGAGACGCAAACAGATGGCAGGAAGGCTGGCCCCACTTGCGAAACATTTCCTTCGCAACTGATTGTTTGAGGGACCACTCGTGAGGTAACAGGATGGCTCTGCTCAACCTGTCCGCTATGACGTTGGATAACCCCGGGATGTGCGTTGCTATCAGAAAGCGACCCGTGAACTCCGCCCATTGCCAAATTCTCATGGCCTCTCTGCATAGTTGATAAGACTTGGTTCCCCCTTGTTTGTTTATGTACCATACTACGGACATGTTGTCCGACTGAACTGCAATTGTCCCTAGAGGAAGGAGGGGAGCAAAGTGTTGCAACGCTAGAAACACTGCCCTCAACTCTAGAACATTGATGTGCAGATTGTACTCCAAATTGGACCATTCGCCTTGGACTGTCTGTCCCTGAAAGATGCCCCCCCACCCTATCAGGGAAGCGTCCGTGGTCACCGTAGCTGTCGGCGTGGGTAGCACAAATGGTCTTCCGCTGGAAAAATTGCAAGTCTGAAGCCACCAAGCCAGGTGTGATTTGCATATGTTTGTGATGTGAATTTCGTGCGTCAGGGGTAAGTGTTGGAACGACCATTGTGCAAACAGTAGCCATTGAAGAACTCTCATGTGCAGTCTTCCCAAGGGTATCGCAATGAGAGAAGCTGCCATGAGACCCAAAACCTTCAGAACCAGTTTTGCTGGAGATAATAGAAGAAGAGATATATGGTTCTGTAGGCTATCCTTTCTGGAGGAAGTCTTAGGATTAAGCAACGCGTATCCAATTCTGCTCCTATGAATGAGATATGCTGTGATGGCTGTAGTAAAGATTTTTCGAAATTTATGGAAATTCCGAGATGAACACAGAGTTGAAGTGTGTAAACCCTGGCCTGAATCAGTCGACGCTCGGTGGTGGCAGAAAGGAGCCAGTCGTCCAGATACGGAAACACCTGGAATCCCAGGCGCCTCAAGTGAGACGCTACCACTGCCATACATTTGGTGAAAACCCTGGGGGCTGAGGTCAGACCAAAGGGCAGGGCTCGAAACTGAAAGTGACTGGCTCCCAGCCGGAAGCGCAAGTGATCCCTGGACGCCCTGGCCATTTTGATGTGGTAGTATGCGTCCTTTAGATCTATTGAGCACATCCAGTCGTCCTTCTGTAAGAATGGAAGGATCAATGAAGCGTGACCATCCGGAACTTTTCTTTCTTGATGAAGGTATTGAGTTTGCTTAGGTCCAGAATTGGCCTCCAGTCCCCTGTCTTTTTTGGAACTAAAAAGAACCTTGAGTAAGTTCCGAATCCTCTCTGGTCCGCTGGGACTGGTTGGATGACTCTTTTTTTCTAGCAGCTTTGAAATTTCTATAGCTGCAGGGCCTCGCAGATGGGGCGGAACATCTGGGAGTCTTTTCTGCGGAATTGGGGGCAATAGGAAGGGAATTCTGTAACCTCTGGTAACAATGCATTTTACCCAATTGTCTGATGTAAGACTTTGCCAGGCCTGAGGGTATAAAGCTAAGCGACCCCAGACTGACTCCAGAGCAGGACAGCCGGGCCTCCTCTCAGGAGTGCTGGAAAGGTTTCCCGGGGAGTGTATCCCTGTCACCTTGGTTTTGCGGACCCCCTCTGCCGCCAGGGCGACGTCTTCCACCTCTGCCCCCTCCTCTGCCTCTAGAGGGGGCATCACCCTGTGTGCCTGGGAAAGAGCCTTGGGGTTTTCGAAACCACATTTTCCCACCACGTTGCCCTTTGGGGTACGGTCTGGATAGGGTGGAAAAAAGGACTCCGACAGCAGACAGAGTCTTTCCCTCTTGCTCACACCGGGTAAGGGTCTCCTTTACTTTGGGGCCAAAGAGAGTGGCACCATCAAATGGGGCGTTAGTAAAGGAGACTTGAAGGCTTCCGCAAAGGAACATTAGCGCATCCAGGGTTGTCTACGAAGAGCAATCGCTGAAGCCGCTGCCTACTCGACCCTTCAGCTGCATATGAGATCAGCCTCATGGACGAGTTTGCAATAGATGTAAGGGTATTGAAATGTGCTGTAACTTTCTCCGAGACAGCAGCATCTGTAGTACCCTGGTGGGTATCTCCCAACTCTTTGATTAGATCCCTCTGTAAACGAGTAAAATTGGTCAAATAGTTCAGGGATCGCATAGAAAAAGCCGCTGAACTAAAAATGCGCTTCCCATACCTGTCCATAGTCCTAGAATCTCTGTTAGGCGGATGGACAGATGAGGAAGATTCAGACATCTCCTTTTTCGTGGCCGCTGCCACCACCATAGCGTCCACTGGAACTCCCTTTGTTAGATAAGCCTTGTCTTGGGGGGCTGTAATATATTTATTAGGCTTTCTAGGGACTGGCTCCACCGTGTCAGGTGTCTCCCACGCCCTCCGAGCAATCAATTCCATCAATTCGTCGAAGGGCGGAGAGACCCAGGAGGAGGAAGGGTGAGCACCGAATGACTTCAGCAAGACTGACTCATCCTCAGAAGGGGGTAGGGCTTGCCATTCACCTCTCTGTTTTAGGATCTCCAGGATGTCAGAAAAGGAGACATCCTCTGAGGGTGATTTAGGGGACCCTTCTGACTCATCCATGTCAGTGTCCGATGTCAAGGATTCCTGTGGAGAATCCAAGTGTCTCCTCTTACACAATCTTTTCCTCGGAACTTCTTCGGGGAGGGGGCATCCGATGAAGCCTCCGAGGAAGAGGGGGCACCCTCAAGGGGTGGCTGAGACACTGGTGCTCGACGCTTAGATGTAGTCGTGGGTGCAGAGGAGGATAACGGACCTTTATGGGAAGGAGAAGCCGTCTGCTGAAGTGGTTGTCTGAGTAGACAACACCTTCCTCATGAGATCGAAGGCCCCCGGGTCCCGAGTCGAGGCATCCCCAGGTTCCGAAGAAATCGGAGGAATCCCCGTGACAGGCACCGATGGCATCGACCCCGAGGACGGAGCAGAGTCGATCCGAGCCGAGGCTCCGAGAGGGAGAGTCGGAACCGAAATATCGGTCCGACTCTCAGTCCCCGATCCAAGGATGGATCTTCGGCTCCGAGACTCCGGTACTGGATCCGACGGAGTCGAGGTGAACGGTGCCGACCGAGAAAAAGACGGTTCCGGCACCGAGGGCTCCACAATCAACAGATCAGCCTCTCCCGGCTCCGAAGACTGGATAGGCCTCGGAGGAGGAACAGGTGGAGATAAGGGAAGGCCTTCGAGTCTCGACACCAACTGAGAGGAGACAGAGATGAGCTTGGATAAGGCCGTATTCTCCATCAATTTCTGCACCACGCAGTCTACATCGGTGTCGGAGAGGGGCCTTGAAGAACGCGTCGAAGGAATCGAAGACGGAGCCGACCTCAAAAGTACAGGAGGAGGAAGCTCCGTCACCGGTTCCAAGACTCGAGGCTCGGTAACTGACAAAAGTTCAACACTCGGCCCCGAAGCCTGTGGAACCGGTGATCGAACTTTAAATGAAGAGCTCGGAGCCGATGACATGGGCTCCGACTTCTTTGATTCCTTCGAGGATTTAGATGCCTGGTCTGATGCATCCAGAGCCTCTTGGAATGCAGGCTTCAAAAGGCCCCTATCCATAAGTTTCCTGCGCCTATCTGTCATGACCCTTCCACTGAAAGAATGGCAGATGGAACAGTCTTCCTGCAGATGGAGAGGGCCAAGACAGTAGACGCAGGAACTATGATTATCTGTGACAGACAAAGTCAAATCCAGTAAAAAATTGTCAAATCCTGTAAGTCAAATCCTGTAGTCAATCCAGTAAAAGTTAAAGGGTGGGGTAGGCCCCGAGGGAATAAACTCTAAGAAAGTATATAAATACTATATACGGAACCAAGAAACCCTCGATACACTACTCACACACACACAGTCAACTTTAAAGAGAAATATTTTTATCCAAAAATATAAGAAATAATAAATCTTAGGTTTGAGGTGGTCCGAGCTCATCAAATATGATGCGAACGATGCAGCGGCAAACTAGATCTGAGGTAAAGGCAGAGGGGGATTGTGGGAGTTAGGTTGGTCTCGAGCTTCTTCTCGATGCAGAGCTTTGCCAAGCGGCCGACACGGAGCCGAGGATCGGCTCCGAACCCAGGTGTAAGAACAAACGGCGAGATTGAACACTCTCACACTGATCAATTTTAACAATTGGCTAAGCTTCTGGTGTCATTCAAAGGGGATCCAGTGTCTGTCAGCCTGGGACGACATGCTCGACAAGCCTCGTTGCTTTGCAAGAGATGGCTTGCACCTGACACCCCTAGGCTTTCGAATACTGGCCAAGGCTCTTGCTGCCCCCATAGTACCTTTTTTAAGCAAGGCTCAAAAGTCAAACCCACCTCCATAAACAGCACAAATAAAAAAAAAATGAGGGTTATGCTACTCAACGCCAGGAGTTTAAATCTCAAAATGCACACGCTCGAAGCACTCCTCAGTATGGAGAAGGTCGACATCTGTGCAGTAACTGAAACCTGGTTCAAGGCTCCACAGAGCACCCCAGCACTACCAGGCTACAACTCATACCACACATTTCAGCCACAGAACATGGACCGAAACACAACGGGGGGTGGGGTGGGGTATCCATATTCATCAAGGATACCTACACCTCCAGGTTAGTGGTGCAGCATACCTCTGAGATCATCCATGTGCAACTAACATCGGGCAAATCTTCAATGCAAATTGTGGCCTGCTACAGATCACCCTCCATGAATCAGGACCACCACTCCGCCTTTCTGGAGACACTGGAAAATATGAAGGTCCTACCGAACACCCTGATATTGGGCAATTTCAATTACCCTACCGTTAAAATACAGTTTTGTACCTACCATAAATGTAGATGTTCGAATGCTAATACAGCTGCAGTCATAACATGAAATAATGCAATGCAATATAATCAAAAAACAGTAGTTGCAAGCAAATACACCATAAAAGAATACTCCAATCAGGTTGTATGAGGAGGTGTTAGCCATTAGGCCTGTCCCAAGAGGGGAAGGAGGGAGGGAAACCTGGACTGTAGCTGTATTAGCACTCGAACATCTACATTTATGGTAGGTACAAAACTGTACTATGTTCATCGTGCATACAGCTGCAGTCATAACAGATGGGTAGAATCCCAAAGCTAAAAAAGGGGTGGTAGGCACTAACTGGAACTAGGAGGAGCAAGGATGCCCTGCAAGACTGCAGTGGCAAAGCCCGCTCTAGATTTGGAGTATAATGGTAGGTGATAATGCTTGGAGAATGTATGTACAGAACTCCAAGTGGCTGCTTCCAAAATATCTTTGGTAGGAACCCCCCTGAAGAAAGCTGCAGAAGTAGCTGTGGCCCTTGTGGAGTGAGATCTGATGCCTCTAGGTACAGTTTTACCATGAAAAGAATAACAAAAGCGTATGCAGTGGGCTATCCATTTTGAGATTGTCTGTTTGGAAATAGCTTTCCCTTGAGCACCTGTAGCATAGGACACAAAGAGTTGCTCTGATTTTCTGAATGGCTTTGTTCTGTCCAAATAATAATGAAGCTGTCTGTGAATGTCCAAGGAATGTAGTAGTCGCTCCCCTTTGTTTTGTGGATTAGGGTAAAAGGTAGGTAAGTGGATAGCCTGATTCAAGGCTACCCTGGGTACTACCTTTGGCATAAAGGAAGGGTTGGTTCATAAGGAAACTCTGTCCTGATGGAAAATGATGAAAGGCTGCACAGCCATGAGGGCTTGTAGTTCCGAAACCCTGCGTGCTGAGGTGATAGCCAGAAGAAAGGCCGTTTTCCATGACAAATATTGCAGTTCCGTTGAAGCAGCTGGCTCAAATGGAGGCACGGTCAGTTTTTCTAGAATGAAATTGAGGTCCCAAGCAGGTACTGGTTGCTTCCTTGGGGGTTTTATATTCTTAGCCCCTCTGAGGAACTGTCTTAAGAGAGGGTGAGAGAATAAAGGAGGATCAGTGTTGTATTGAGCAGAAATGGCTGAGGCATGGATTTTGATGGAGGAGAATGAAAGTCCACTGCTTAGCATCTCAGCTAGGTACTGTAATATTTGAGGTAAATTCAGTATTCCAGGATTCTGACCCTTTTTCTGATTCCAGGCACAAAACCGTTTCCATTTTGCGGAGTAGGCTTTTCTAGTAGAAGGTCTTTTGGCCTCCAAAATGACATCCTGCACCTCCTTGGAGAGTAGGGTCTGTTGTGAATTTAAGGAATCCTCCATGCGGCTAGATTGAGTGTTTTCAGCTGACTGTGAAGAGTTTTGAAGTTGTGCTGAGTCAACAGAAGAGGCATTAGAGGCAGGATCCATGGTGGGGAATGCGTCAGGCTCCTCAGGAGTGGGTACCAGTGTTGTCTTGGCCAGTCTGGAGCAATGAGAATCATCTTTGGTCTGTCTGCTCTGGCTTTTAATAGAACTTTGGGCAGCAGAGGAAGAGGTGGAAAGGCATAAACTGTCATTGTTGTCCAACTGAAAGAGAGTGCGTCCACTTTCCAGGCCTGTGGATGATAGGTCCTTGAGCAGAATTTTGTCAATTGGTAATTTCTGTGGGTAGCAAAGAGATCTATGTCTGGCGTTCCCCATGCTTGAATTATCTTTGTAAAAACTTGAGGATGCAACTTCCATTCGTGTGGATCTGTCATATTTCTGCTTAGGTTGTCTGCCAGCGTGTTTTCATTGCCTGGCAGGAATTGTGCTTGAAGTTGGATTTGTAATTCCAGAGCCATGTTCCAAAGAGACATGGCTAGTCTGCACAGGGGATATGAATGGGTCCCTCCCTGTTTGTTTATGTACCACATCACTGTGGTGTTGTCTGTCCTTATCAATAGCTGGCCTGGATGCAGTAGGTCTTTGAAAGCCATAATAGCGTTTTTTACTGCTAGCATTTCCTTTTGATTGATGTGTAGGTGCTTTTCTTTTTGGGACCATTTGCCCTGAATGCACTGATCTGTCATGTGTGCCCCCCAGGCATAGTCCGAGGCATCTGTTGTGATGATTTGATTTGCTTGAGGCAAGCAGAATGGGAGACCTATGTTTCTTTGGCATGCTTGAGCCCACCACAGAAATTCCTTTTGGAGGCATGGAATCAGTGGTATAATTGTTTCCAAACTGTGGCTGTGTTGAGACCATAAGTTTTTTTAGGTACCATTGAAGTTTCCTCATATGCAGCTTTGCACATGGGATTAGCAGGATGCAAGATGCCATGAATCCCAGAGCCTGCAGGATTTTCCTTGCAGTCAGCCTGGTGAAGGTTGCCAGTTTTCTGAAGTATTGAGTTAGTTGCCCTTGTTTCTCTGGCATGAGGTAGGCCATCTGGGTGTTTGTATTCAAGCTGGCACCCAGGAAAATTATTGTTTGAGAGGGTATTAGTCTTGATTTCTTTTTGTTGACTGTGTATCCCAGAGAATTCAACAACTTTATTACAAACGCCAGGTGTTTCAGAAGTATGTGATTGCTGTCCGCTTGGATCAGGCAGTCGTCCAAATATAGGTATATTTGTATCCCTTGAAGTCTGCAGAAGGCAATTACTGATGCCAGGCATTTCGTGAACACTCTGGGCGCAGTAGATAAGCCAAAGGGCAATGCAGAGAATTGATAATGGGTTGAACCTGCAAGAAATCTGAGGTATCTTCTGCAATCTTGTCTGATAGGGACATGCAGGTGTACCTCCTTGAGGTCCAATGTTACCAGCCAAGACTCCTTGCCCAGCATGGGAAGAAGCTGCTGTAATGTGAGCATCTTGAATTTTGGTACAAGTAAATATGTGTTTAGGATGGATAGGTCCAAAAATAGGTCTCCAATCTTTGTCCTTCCTTGGTACCTGGAATAAAAACCATGACCCTGTTCTTGTGCAGGTACCTCTTGAATAGCCTTCATGTCCATGAGAGCTGAAATTTGTTTTTGTGCCTCTGCCCTTTGATTTTGTGGCAGGTTTGGCATGCCTCTCATTTTTGGAAGGGTATGAAAGTGGAATCTGTAGCCTCTGTCTATAATGTCCAGAATCCATTTGTCTTTTGTGACAATATGCCAATTTTTCGAAAATAATGCCAGTTTTCCGCCTAAAGGTGCTGCCATTAGAGCTTTGCTTGGCATGCAAAGGGGAAAGTCATTGGTTCTGCTTTCTGAAAGGCTGTGATCTATCCTCTCCACCTCTTGGTGTAGGTGCTTGCTGTTGTCTGCCTCTAAATGATCCTTGAGATTGCCCTCTACCCCTCGGGCGCCTGTATCTACCTCTTTGAGGTCTGTCCGTGGCTGGAAAGGACCAATTTTTCGAAGGCCAATTTCTACTGAAACGTGGAGGTTGTACCTGTAGGAAATCTTTCACTGTTTGCATTGATTTTGCCTTTTCCTCCATTTTCTTTAATACCTCCTCAGCTTTAACACCAAACAATACATCTTTTTGAAGAGGTGCATCTAGTAATTTAGCTTTGACATGATCTGGTAAGGTTTGCTCTTTGAGCCAAGCATGTCTACGAATGACTGATCCTGTAACAGCAGCTCTACATGAGGCCTCTAAAGCATCAAAACCACATTGCAAGGTATGTTTACCCACTTGTTCTGCACTATGCAACAAATCCTGCAACTCCTTCAAGTCTGGTTGTTCAGGTTGTGACATTTTGCTTTTCAACTGAGATAACAAAAACTGTTGATACTTTATCATATGGAACTGACAGTTTAATGACCTCATGGTTAAAGTGGCCGAGGTGTATACCTTTTCCCCCCACCTTTCTAAAGCTCTGGAATCTCTCTCTGAAGGTAATGGATTTTTGGCAGTGGAGGCCTTAATTCCCTTGGGACCCTGTGAAATGGTTTCTGGGTCAGCCGCATAGCTTTTGTATAGGAATTGGTGTGAATCAGGAACCCGGTAATACCTGTCAGGCTTGACTGGAGCTGGAGATAAAGAATCTGGGTTAAGGCTGGCCTCTGAATACACATCATCTAGTATGTCTAAGACAGGAGGGATAGCCAGAGGCCTGTGCTGAGGGAGCAAGAGGAATTCCCTGAGCCTTTTCTTGGAGTCTGAGTAATCTTGGCCTTCCCAGTGGAAGTGTTCCCTCAAGGTATGCAAGGTTTCCCCAAAAGAATAGTCCTCAGGGGAGGAGACAGAGGGAATGGACTCCTCTGCATCAGAATCTTCAAAAGGGGAGTATGAATGTTCCTCGTCTTCAGAATGTTCTGAAGTAATGGAGGTCTGGTCCGAGGAAGGGTATTCTTCCTCCACTCTGGGCCTTTTGTCAGAGGGGGGTTGAGAACCCCTGATAAGAGTAATCAAATCCTCAGCCATTTTGAGCATCTGTTTTTTAGGCATGGGTCCTTGAGAGGGGCCCCGTGGAGCTTGTCTTTTAGTATGCAAGGCTGCTTTGGATTTAGTGAAAGCCTTAATGGAAAAAGAAGAAGAAGAAGGCCTGAAGACACCTTGAGAGGTGGCAGGCCTGTCTAAACTCTGAGTTTCCCCGCCAAGAGTGGTGTCAGTATCTGTAATCGGGGTGTGGGTCGAGGAGCCTGCGACCTCAGGCACAGAAGACACCGCTAAGGAAGTGTCATCGGTAGTCAGGTAGGCGCCTCGCTGAGAGCCGGAGTACCTGTAGTCTGCTTTAGCGTGGTGTCGGTAGAAGTCGCGGACCTTGTATGTCGGTCCTTATCTTTGCGTTTTTTACTCAAAACTGGAGTCGGAGTATCCGACGACATAATGTAATTAAATTTTTTGCCAAAATAGTGTTGGGTGAACTCCACCCGATGCTTAATAGTGTGTTTGTTGAATGTAGCACAAAAACGACAGGCCGAGACGTCGTGGTCTAGGCCTAAGCAAGGAATGCAGAGGGAATGGAAATCCTTATGCGGTATTTGCTTCCCACATGAAATGCAATTATTAACTTTGTCTGACATCGGTCTGAGGCAAGAAAAGTTTCCCCAACGGGGTACTTAGCTTTCAAGAAGACTTCGGTTGAAAAATATTCGTAATCTCAGGAGCTGGCCGACCGGCACTTGCGAACTGCTTCTGCTTCGGGCACCGCGCGGCAAGAAAGACTGAAGAAAATGGCGTCGGCTGGTTCTTTTATACCCCTGCCGCACTGACGTCAGGGAAGGAGCGACGACATCTGACGCCGGACCAAGACTTTGGAATTCAGCTGACCGAGGACCCGCCTGACGGCAGGATAACCCATTTGTTATGACTACAGCTGCATGCACGATGAACATCTGGGAAAACTACTCAAGTACAAGCTCCCAGGTCCAGCGCTTCCTGGAATTTATCAACTCAAATGCCCTGGATCAGCTGGTAAACTCCCCTACCAGAGGTGAAAACATACTGGACCTGGTTATCACCAACATGGGCGACAGGTGTTCCGCACTGGAGGTCAACCAGTCACTGGTTAGATCACACCATAAACTAATCACTCTGGATGTCCACACCACACCACCAACCCCAACCAAGGAAACCACAGTGAAAACTTTTCTATAGCAAACTTCACCTTACTTAAGACAAAGGTGGTTAAGTTTCACAGCCCCCACACTAAAGGATAACAGTGTCCAAGATGCAGGAACCTTTACAAATACACTCTACGAGCACCTACAAGGATGCATGGATCGTGCCATCCCTAGCAAAACCAAGACTCACTCCCCTTAGAGAAGGAAACCAGTCTGGTGGACCGCTGCCATAAACAGGCTATACAATAGAAGGATGATACTAGTTCAGAAAAAAAGCAAATCCCAAGAAGGAAAGACATCCCTGATCAGTATCAGTAAGAAACTAAGGTCCCTCATAAAATCATCCAAGGCTAACTTCGAAAGAAAAATAGCCAATGATTCAAAAGATAACCACAAAGCCTTCTTTAGCTATGTGAAGAATCTACGTGGCAACTCGCAGATATGCTCTGAGCTAGTGCAAAATAGCACAAAATATACTGAACCTACTGATATTGCCAACATCTTGGGAGATAGAACTGATGGACATGCTCCACCTAAAGAAATCCAAGTCACTGCGAGCCACTCGCTCTAGTGAGCTAAACCACACCACAACAATAAATAGAACATGCTGGAGGTATAGATTCCTGTCACAGAGACTCCCCATGCTTTGGAACAAAATTCCTAACTACATTAGGCAGAGCCCCTCACTAACACTCTTCAAGAGAAACCTTGTCGAGTGGATGGGTAACAGAAAATACACCTCTGGGATCAGTTCATTGGCTCTTCTTGACAGAGGCTCAGTTAATTAATCAATAGGGCGGCGAAAGCTGACACACTGGCTAGGCTTACAAATGCCCTCGGGCAGATAGCCTAGTACCTACCTATGAACCTTAAGAATACATTTGTCAAAAACACTTTAAACAAATTATTCCTTTATTTATGCAAGTAAAAATGAATTAGCGCTTCAACAACATGTGCCTTCTTAAGCTTCAACTACTATTATAACTACTTCCATTAAATACTACTACCGCTACTAACTGACAAGTTGAAATTAGACTACCATGTAAAAGATGTGAGAAAAAAAAATTATCACAGGACAAAACCTTAACTTCTTCTTCTTCTTTCGGCTTTTCCCGGTTAGGGGTCGCCACAGCGGATCACATGTCCGCTCATGATTGGTAGTGGAGTTTTACGGTGTCGAGTTGCCAGCCCGGCGCCCAACCTTCCACAGAAGGCACACACATGCACACACTCACACCTAGGGCCAATTTAGAGTGTCCAATCCATCTACAGCATGTCTTTAGGATGTGGGAGGAAACCGAAGCACCCGGAGGAAACCCACGCGACCACAGGGAGGACATGCAGACTCCGCACAGAAGGCACCCCAGCCGAGAATCGAACCAGAGAACCTCTTGCTGTGAGGCGGCAACGCTAACCGCTGCACCACCGTGGCCGCCCAAGATAAAACCTTAACTGTCAGACAATAATAAAAAAACTCATTGCTTCAATTTTCCTTCCTCCAATTCTCTGTGATGCAGACAACCTAGTCCAATCTCGTCAAGCAATGCTACAACAAAGTAGCCAAATGTGCTGCTGTCGTGGTATACATATCTTACTATTACTTACCAGTAAAGCATCTACACTGGTGCTGCCGTGGTATACAAATCTTACTATTACTTACCAGTACCAAATGTGCTGCTGCCGTAGTATACAAAATCTTACTACTATGTACCAGTACCAAATGTGCTGTTACAGTGGTATACAAATCTTACTATTACTTACCAATAAAGCAGCTACACTTGTGCTGCCGCGGTGGTATACAAATCTTACTATTACTTACCAGTAAAGCAGCTACACTTGTGCTGCCGTGGTATACAAATCTTACTATTACTTACCAGTAAAGCAGCTACACTGGTGCTGCCGTGGTATACAAATCTTACTATTACTTACCAGTAAAATAGCTACACTGGTGCTGCCGTGGTATACAAATCTTACTAATCCTTACCAGTAAAGTAGCTACACTGGTGCTGCCGTGGTATACAAATCTTACTATTACTTACCAGTAAAGCAGCTACACTTGTGCTGCCGTGGTATACAAATCTTACTATTACTTACCAGTAAAGCAGCTACACTTGTGCTGCCGTGGTATACAAATCTTACTATTACTTAACAGTAAAGCAGCTGCCATGGTATACAATTCTTACTATTACTTACCAGTAAAGTAGCTACACTGGTGCTGCCGTGGTATACAAATCTTACTATTACTTACCAGTAAAGCAGCTACACTGGTGCTGCAGTGGTTTACAAATCTTACTACTACTTACCAATAAAGCAGCTACACTTGTGCTGCCGCGGTGGTACACAAATCTTACTATTACTTACCAGTAAAGCAGCTACACTGGTGCTGCAGTGGTATACAAATCTTACTATTACTTAACAGTAAAGCAGCTGCCATGGTATACAAATCTTACTATTACTTACCAGTAAAGTAGCTACACTGGTGCTGCCGTGGTTTACAAATCTTACTATTACTTACCAATAAAGCAGCTACACTTGTGCTGCCACGGTGGTATACAAATCTTACTATTACTTACCAGTAAAGTAGCTACACTTGTGCTGCCGTGGTATACAAATCTTACTATTACTTACCAGTAAAGTAGCTACACTGGTGCTGCCGTTGTATACAAATCTTACTATTACTTACCAGTAAAGCAGCTACACTGGTGCTGCCGTGGTATACACATCTTACTATTACTTACCAGTAAAGCAGCTACACTGCTGCTGCAGTGGTTTACAAATCTTACTATTACTTACCAGTAAAGCAGCTACACTGGTGCTGTCGTGGTATACAAATCTTACTGTTACTTAACAGTAAAATGTGCCAAAATAGTTAACTGACCTCAGGGTGAAGGTGGCGGAGGCAAACACTAGTTTTCCAAATCTGTCCGATGCTCTGGACTCCCTGTTCGATGGATGGACAGAACAGTTTTGCTCTGCTAGCTCTTTCTTAGCAGCTACACTGGTGCTGCTGTGGTATACAAATCTTACTATTACTTACCAGTAAAGTAGCTACACTGGTGCTGCCGTGGTATACAAATCTTACTATTACTTACCAGTAAAGTAGCTACACTGGTGCTGCCGTGGTATACAAATCTTACTATTACTTACCAGTAAAGTAGCTACACTGGTGCTGCCGTGGTATACAAATCTTACTATTACTTACCAGTAAAGTAGCTACACTGGTGCTGCCATGGTATACAAATCTTACTATTACTTACCAGTAAAGCAGCTACACTGGTACTGCCGTGGTATACAAATCTTACTATTACTTACCAGTAAAGCAGCTACACTGGTGCTGCAGTGGTTTACACATCTTACTATTACTTACCAGTAAAGTAGCTACACTGGTGTTGCCGTGGATTACAAATCTTACTATTACTTACCAGTAAAGAAGCTACACTGGTGTTGCCGTGGTATACAAATCTTACTATTACTTACCAGTAAAGCAGCTATACTGGTGCTGCCGTGGTATACAAATCTTACTATTATTTACCAGTAAAGCAGCTATACTGGTGCTGCAGTGGTATACAAATCTTACTATTACTTACAAGTAAAGCAGCTACACTGGTGCTGCCGTGGTATACAAATCTTACTATTACTTACCAGTAAAGCAGCTACACTGGTGCTGCCGTGGTATACAAATCTTACTATTACTTACCAGTAAAGTAGCTACACTGGTGTTGCTGTGGTTTACAAATCTTACTATTACTTACCAGTAAAGTAGCTACACTAGTGCTGCCATGGTATACAAATCTTACTATTACTTACCAGTAAAGTAGCTACACTGATGTTGCCGTGGTTTACAAATCTTACTATTACTTACCAGTAAAGTAGCTACACTGGTGCTGCCATGGTATACAAATCTTACTATTACTTACCAGTAAAGTAGCTACACTGGTGTTGCCATGGTATACAAGTATTACTATTACTTACCAGTAAAGCAGCTACACTGGTGTTGCCGTGGTATACAAATCTTACTATTACTTACCAGTAAAGTAGCTACACTGGTGCTGCCATGGTATACAAATCTTACTATTACTTACCAGTAAAGCAGCTACACTGGTGCTGCCGTGGTATACAAATCTTACTATTAGTTACCAGTAAAGTAGCTACACTGGTGCTGCCGTGGTTTACAAATCTTACTATTAGTTACCAGTAAAGTAGCTACACTGGTGTTGCCATGGTTTACAAATCTTACTATTACTTACCAGTAAAGTAGCTACACTGGTGTTGCCATGGTTTACAAATCTTACTATTACTTACCAGTAAAGTAGCTACACTGGTGCTGCCATGGTATACAAATCTTACTATTACTTACCAGTAAAGTAGCTACACTGGTGTTGCCATGGTATACAAATCTTACTATTACTTACAAGTAAAGTAGCTACACTGGTGCCGCCATGGTATACAAATCTTACTATTACTTACCAGTAAAGTAGCTACACTGGTGTTGCAGTGGTTTACAAATCTTACTATTACTTACCAGTAAAGTAGCTACACTGGTGCCGCCATGGTATACATATCTTACTATTACTTACCAGTAAAGCAGCTACACTGGCTAGAACTGCCTCTCTCTCTCTTTCACTCTATTGTAATGACTTACTACACAAACCCAAAATACCCTTGCCTCTTATCCTTCAACACCACTCACCAAAACAGGACTCTTCATTTTGAAGATAAAAAACTATAAATAACTAAATCAAATAAATTACTCTTATTTCTCCTATATCTCTAAAATCGGGAAATGTCCCTCTTTTGCCTTTAAAAACATTAGTGAAATCCTTCAAATCTTTATTGAAATATCACCTAATAAACATATGGCTATGCTCCTGCTCAACTCCTGGCTAGTCAAAAACTCAAATATCCACACAGTGTATTCTACGCTATGCTTTCACCTCATCCAAGGACACTGTAATGAGAAGTTATGTACCTACCATAACGTTCCATGTTAGTTGTCTTCTTCTCGCCTTCTTTCTTGCTGGATGGGTTCGGAGCCGATCCTCGGCTCCGACTCGGCCTATACTAAAGCTCGAGAGCTATTTTTTACCGGCTCGAGGCTCCCCTGTATCCCACAGTGCTAGGCGTTAACTACCCAGATCTCATTTGATAGATAACACCAAAGCAGTTCTGAATCCAGAACAAAGGAAAAGAGGCATACCTATATATATAACGTACCCAGAAAAAAAGGGCAACCATGGGAATCCAAGCTGGGATGAAAAAAGGCCCAAAAAAGAATCCTTTCGGTCTGTCCAGGCTAGGGGGTTGGAGGGTGGGATGCAAGAAAGAAGGCGAGAAGAAGACAACTATCATGGAACGTTATGGTAGGTACATAACTTCTCAATGTTAAGTAGTCAATCTCGCCTTCATTCTTGCTGTATGGGACCGCATCCCTAGCACCTCAGTCCTGGGTGGCTCAACGGAAAAGACTCTTGAGGACGGTGGAACCAAAGTTAGCTCGGCTTCTGGAGGCCATGTCCAGTTTGTAATGAAAAATAAAGGTATGAGGAGAGGCCTATGTGGCTGCCGCACAAATGGAGTCTATAGGTAACCTAGCCTGGAAAGCTATTGACGTAGCTAAGGCTCTAGTTGAGTGGGCTCTAGACTTTGAAGGAAGTTCTTGACTACTCAGTTCATAGATGAAAGTAATCACAGAGGCCAACCATCTGGAAAGGGTTACTTTGGAAACTGGAAAGTCTTTCTTCCCTTCCGCATAAGACAGGAAGAGCTGCTCAGATTTCCTAACCTGCTTGGTTCTATCCAGGTAGTAACGGAGTTGACTATGAACATCCAAAAAATGCAACTTTTGTTCCGCTCTGTTGGAGTAATTAGGGAAGAAGACTGGGAGATCGATAGTCTGGTTTAAATTTGCCTCAGACGATATCTTGGGTAAAAAGGATGGGTTAGTTCTGAGGGACACTCTATCTTTATGGAAAACCAGGTAAGGAGGACGAATGCAAAGGGCGTGAAGCTCTGAGACTCTCCTGGCGGAAGTTATGGCCACTAGAAATAGAGTTTTCCATGAGAGTAAATTCAAGGAACAAGAATCCACAGGTTCAAAGGGAGGAAGAATCAAAGAGGTTAAAACCAGATTCAAATCCCACTGTAGCGGGGGATCTCTGATTGGGGGCTTGAGTAAAAAGATGCCCTTAAGGAAGGCTTTACAAAGTTTATGGGACATAACAGTGGAGTCTGACAGGCCAACATGAAAATTTGAAATGGCTGCTAACTGAACTCTGATAGTGGACGAAGAAGAACCTGATTGAAAAAGTTCAGCCAAGAAATCTAAGACTGACTGGATAGGTGCCGTGAAAGGATCCATGTTTCTAGACTCTGCCCAGAAGGAGAAACGTTTCCATTTGCTAGCATATATCTTCCTGGTAGAAGATTTGTGGGAAGCTAGAATGATGTCACGCACCGAATGGGAAATAAAAGGAAGCCTGGCTAAGGTTGGAAGTGAAGCAACCAAGCTGTGAGGTTTAGAGAGAGAAGGGAGTGGTGCAGCTCGCCTAACTGATGGGTCAAAAGGTCTGGCACTGGGTCCAGATGCCAGGGCTGCTCCAAGAGGTAACGATGCAGGAACGGAAACCAGATTTGTTGAGGCCAGTAAGGGGCAATGAGGATCTTTGAGGATCTCAATGTGGTAGCTTTCTGAATCAGTTGTGTGATTAATGGAAAGGGGGGGGAAAGCGTACAGGAGACCCCGGGGCTAATCGTGGACTAGAGCATCTCTGGGGGGGTGGCCGGGAAGAGAATGAAGAAGTCGTGGCACTTGCCATTTTGAGGTGTTGCGAAAAGATCGCAGCAAGGTTGACCCCATCTTTGGAAAATCTCTTCCACTACTGACTGTTTGAGAGACCACTCGTGCGGCATGAGAATGGCTCTGCTCAGCCTGTCCGCTATAACGTTGGACTTCCCGGGGATATGCGTTGCTATCAGAAACCGCTGAGAAGAGATCGGCCACTGCCAAAGTCTGAGTGCTTCTCGACACAAGGGGTAGGACTTGGTTCCGCCCTGCTTGTTGATGTACCACACTACGGACATATTGTCCGTCTGAACTGCAATAGTCCCTATGGGAAGAGAGTCCTGAAGGGCTTGCAACGCTAAAAGTACTGCTCTCATCTCCAAGACATTTATGTGCAGGTGGCGCTTGAAAGGTTGTCATGTGCCCTGGACTGTCCTGCCCTGAAAATGCCCCCCCCCCCGATCAGGGAGGCGTCCGTTGTCACCATAGCAACCGGGGGGGGGGGGAGAACAAAGGGTCTGCCCTGAACGACTTACTGGGAGACCATCCACCAAGACAGGTGTTTCTTGCATGATTGTGTGATTAAAATGCTGTGAGACATTGGAAGCTGTTGAAAGGACCATTGGGAAAAGAGCATCCATTGAAGGATCCGCATGTGAAAGCGAGCTAGGGGAAGTAACGTAATGGCAGCTGCCATGAGACCTACAGTCTTCAGTACAAACCTGTCCTGCATTCTGTTGCTCTGAAGAAGGATGTGAACGTGTGTGCGAATATCCAAAACTCTCTGTGCGGTTAGTTTTATGGTTAGTTCGGCTGTGTCCAATATGGTGCCTATGAAAGTAATAGACTGACAAGGCGACAATGCAGACTTTTTGAAATTTATGGAGATACCTAGCTCTTTGCAAGTTTGAATGGTGTAATCTCTGGAATGAAGAAGTTGACGCCTGGTGGTGGCGGTAAGGAGCCAGTCGTCCAGATATGAAAACACCTGGAATCCTTGACGTCTCAGATGAGCCGTGACCACTGCCATGCATTTGGTGAACACTCGGGGGCGCTGTAGTGAGACCAAAGGGCAGGGCCCTGAACTGGTAGTGACTGGCCCCCAGCCAGAAGCGGAGAAACCTCCTGGAGCGCCTGTGCATCTTGATGTGGTAGTACGCATCCTGAAGGTCTATAGAGCACATCCAATTGTCCTGGCCCAAAAAGGGTAGAATGGACTGTAGCGTGACCATCCGGAACTTCGTTCTTTGGACAGACCTGTTTAGCCTGCTGAGATCCAAAATTGGTCTCAAGTCCCCTATCTTTTTTGGTACCTGGGACTGGTTGGATGGCTCTTTTTCTTGGCAGTTTTGAGATTTCTGATACTGCTTCTTCCCTTAGACCGGGTGGAACATCTGGAAGGGGCCTTTTCGGCTGTGCTGGGGTGTGGGCAAAGGGAATTTTGTAACCCTCAGATATGATTGACCGTACCCATTTGTCTTGAGTGAGGGAAAGCCAGGCTTCTGGGTACAGTGATAATCTTCCCCCGACTGCCTCCGAAGGCGGACAGTCGGGCAGCGTCTCAAGGATGCTGGAAGGGCTGGCCAGAGACAGCTTCTCTACCACCCTGATTCTGCGGACCCCCTCTGCCCCTAGGGCGGCGTCTGTTATTGCCCCCCCCCACCTCTGGAGGGGAACTCACCTCGTGCATCAGGCGCGACTCCCTGTGGTTTGCGAAACCACATTTTTCCACCCTTCTGACCCTTAGGATATGGTCTAGATGGGGTGGAAAAACGGACTACCACGGCAGAGAGAGTCTTGCCATCCTGTTCGCATCTGGTCAAAGTATCCTTCACTTGAGGTCCGAACAACGCCAAACCAAAGGGGGAGTTTGTGAAGGATGCCTTGAAGGGGTCAGCAAAGTTACAAAGCCACATCCAGGCGTGACGCCTTAAGGCCACGCCTGTGCCTGCAGCCCTACTCGCCCCATCGGCCGCATAAGAAATAAGCTGCATGGAGGCGTTAACAATCGAGTTCAGGGTTGCCAGCTGGGAGTTGATTTTGTCTTGAGACCCCGCAGCTGATGGATCCTGTAAAGTATCACCCATTTCTTTGAGCATGTCTCTTTGAAGGCGGGTGAAATGACATAAGTAATTCAGCGACCGCATGGTAAAGGTCGCTGAAGAAAACATCCGCTTGCCGTACCTATCCATAGTCCTAGATTCCTTATTAGGAGGATGGATTGGTACTGAAGGATCAGCCAGTTCCTTCTTAGTGGCCGCCGCCACCACCATGGCATCAACAGGGACACCTTTGGTAAAAAACTGTTTATCAGAAGGGGCTGTGATAAATTTTGAAGGCCTCCGTGGGGTAGGTTCCATCGAGTCAGGGGCCGTCCATGCCTTCCGCGCCACCACTTCCATAAGGAGGTCAAAGGGCGGAGACACCCAGGAGGTGGAAGGACGAGAACCAAAAGCCTCTATGTAAACCGACTCGTCCTCGGAAGGATTGAGGGTAGACCAGTTCCCCCTCTGTTTGAGGATTTCAAGGATGTCAGAAAAGGAGACATCCTCAGAGGGGGACCGTGGGGACCCTTCTGACTCATCCAAGTCGGTGTCGGATGTGACGGACTCAGGAACGTCCACATGCTTCCTCTTGCATTTCCTTTTCCAGAGGGGGCTCCCTTGACGGATCAGAGGAGGCCTCGGAAGTGGAGGATGCTCCCAATGGGGGCACCTGAGGTGTTGGATCTCTGCGGTCGGGGTCGAGAGAATGGGTAGAGACTGTGGCAGGCACAACAGTGGGAGGAGCTGAGGGAGCTGACCGAGGAGCAGGCACAGGGGCCAGCACGCTCCTCATGACCTCGAAGCACCCTTATCAGGCAGGGAAGAAGGCCCCCGCTCCGAAGAGATAAGGACCCCTCCCGGCACTGAGAAGGACGGCTCAGAGGCCGATGTTGGGGCCGAACTCAACTGTGCCGAGGCTCCGAGGGGGAGAACGGGGTCGGACAAGGGTCCGATGCCACTTCCCCCCTCGGAGCAGACGAGGGAGTCACGACACCCGGGTCCTTCCAATGATGGAACGATGGAAGAGATCGGAGCCGACCACGGAGCCGAAAGGTGCGATATCGGCTCCAACGTGTTGACGATCCCGGCTCCCACGAACTCCGGCTCTGAGCTCAAAGGAAGAGTCGGAGGAGGAATCGACGATAGAATGGGGATAGCCGCTGTCTGTTGAGAAGGGCTCTGAAGCATTTGGGCCAGTGCCTGCGACTTAAGGAGTCTACTAACCACCCTCTCGAGGTTGTGTTCCGAAAGCCTGGAAGACCGAGAGGAATGGGACTGATGGCTTCGCTCTGAAAGCAAAGGAAATCTCGGAGCCGAATGGACAGACTCCAAAGATGGAGACCTGGAGCGCTTATGGCTGGTAGACGGTTCCGACAACTATCGGAGCCGACTGAGTCTTGGTAGGATCGGCTCCAGCCGGAGCCGACATAGGAGCACTAGAAGCACCACTAGACGAAGGCTCGGATCTTGGAGCCGACGGTTTTGTGGGCTTTGAAGGTTTGCCCAACGAAGACTTGGTCAGGGAACCTTCGGGTTTCAACAAGCCTCGTAATATAAGCTTGTTCTTTCGTTCCTGCAGGACTCTTGGACTGAATGCATGGCAGACAGAACAAGAGTCCTGCAGGTGCAGAGGACCCAGGCAGTAAACACAAGAAGTGTGACCATCTGTCAGAGACATCTTCTGACAGCACGAGTCACATTTCTTGAAGCTTGAAACCCTGGAATCCTTGGACATCCTGAAGGGATGACAAGTCACCAACACACAAACACCCACACTCAAACTTACTCAGTCTAGACACGCACACACAAAGACTGAGACTGTTTAAACTGGAAAAATAGAAAAACTATTCTAACAATAACCAAAATAAACTTAAGATTAAGCTAATTTCTAAACTAAAGTTAGACGAAGCCTAGTAATCTAAGGAGTGGGGTTGGTAACGAGAAATAAACCCGAAAAGGGAGCTATCTAGGAAGAGGATACACTAGAGGGTTAAAGTGGGTCTAATAGACAAAACTAATACTACAAAAGGGAGAAAAAACCTTACCAGAAGAGATTTTTCTAATTTTAACCAGAGAGCCGGCAAAAACACAACCTCGTAGCTGAAGCGGCAAACGAGATCTGGGTAGTTAGCGCCTAGCTTTGTGGGATACAGGGGAGCCTCAAGTCGGTAAAAAATATCTCTCGAGCTTTAGTATAGGCCGAGTCGGAGTCGAGGAGCGGCTTCGAACCCATCCAGCAAGAATGAAGGTGAGATTGACAACTTAACATTGATATATTAAATCTACAGCCTCTGCCCTCTCTCATCCTTTCTCCCTAAATCACTCATTTTCTTCTTCTCCCCTTTCCTTAACACGTTCTAGT
The DNA here is from genome assembly GCF_019279795.1 of Protopterus annectens. Classification (NCBI taxonomy): domain Eukaryota; kingdom Metazoa; phylum Chordata; order Ceratodontiformes; family Protopteridae; genus Protopterus; species Protopterus annectens. Next base: position 317,440,998 of record NC_056744.1, read on the forward strand.
CTTCTGCCAACACCCCCTTTACATTTATTATATTCTTGCTCTTCCCCTTCAACATCTTCTGGCTCACTATCTTGATTTTCCTCACATTTTTTCTGGCTCACTATCTTGATTTTTCTCACTTTTTTCTAGCTCACTATCTTGATTTTTCTCACCTTTTTTTCTGGCTCACTATCTTGATTTTTCTCACTTTTTTCTGGCTCACTATCTTGATTTTTCTCACTTTTTTCTGGCTCACTATCTTGATTTTTCTCACCTTTTTCTGGCTCACTATCTTGATTTTTCTCACTTTTTTCTGGCTCACTATCTTGATTTTTCTCACCTTTTGTCTGGCTCACTATCTTGATTTTTCTCACTTTTTTTCTGGCTCACTATCTTGATTTTTCTCACCCTTTTTCTTTCATACCTTTCACATTTCATGCTTCCTGTATCTCTGTCTACAGACCAACAAAGCATACACTAGCACTTTACAGCCTCTCTTCATGACAATAATCTTACATTTTCTTACTCAACCTTCTCCTACCTTCCTCTCACTTAGCGTATCTACTAACCATGTTTCAACTTGCAGCACATCCAATGCACAATCTTACTTTCTGTACTGACACCTCTACTATTTGCCTGGTGTTGCCTGTCAAACTAGCTTTTTACCTTGCTCCTCCTGCTCACGGCTGTACAACTCCCACCAGCATGTTACTTAAATACTTTTCCCCTCAAACCTCACTTTGTTTTGAAACACTGTTGTACCGATGTATGATATTTTATTCATGAATTATAAAAACATTGTATCTATTCATATATACTGTTGCCTTTTGCATATCTTTGCTTGTTTTACTGTGTGTTTTCCTTGCATTCATTCTGTCAAACTGCTTTAAGTCATTTTCATTTTTCTTATCTACTTTTTGTACATCCATTTATACTTACAGTTTCCCTTTCCAGACCTCCATTGAAAAGGGGCAACCAGGATGGACAATTCCTGAAAACAAACGCTAATAAACAAATAAAAGAACTGTCACATACAGCAGGTAGGGGGTAATAGCTTTCAAACATAGTTGATACTTTGTCCATATTATTGTTGAATACAAATGAACTTGCAGATGAACACACAAACCAAAGAGCACTGAATTATATTAAGAAATGCAGGATGCAAATACTAATGCTGCAGAGGAAACACTCGGATAAAATAAGCATACAAATTGGACAAAAAGGATTTCAAGGTGAACATTCAGCAGAAAATCAGGACCAAGGAAAAGGGGAGTAATAAAACTGGCTGCGTACTGATAGAGGGAAAATAATGGTAGATTTGTGGTAGTAAGGGGTTACTGCCACGGGAGGAATATTATACTGGCATGTATTTATATTCTACAAAAAACTTTGGGAGAAATAATTAGCTTTCAGCAGTGATTATTATTCATGGGTAGTGGCGGGAATTTGATTTGCAATAGCAATGATGTATCAGAGATAGAAGAGAAAATATATAAGGCAGTAGATTTTAAAGAAATATATGAGAATATTTGGTATGATAGTAGGAACTTCAAAACAAAACTGGCATATTATACCCCAAGGTACAACTGGGCTAGACTAGAAAGACATTTCACAGAGGCATGTGAATTTAATTGAAAGTTTTTAAACACATTCAAAAACTATTTCAGATTATGCAACAATGAAAACTAAGAAAGATGTAGAATAATGAAGTAAAAAATTCAGTACTGGCACTTTCTTACTTAAGTTAAGAAGAAAGGAATTTAAGGAATGGTAGTGGAAATTATTTGAGACTGATTAGGGAAGACAGAATTTTTTTTTAAAGAAGGGATAGTTGGTTAGTGGATGGTGCAGTGGTAGTGTTGTTGCCTCACAGCAAGAGGTTATCTAGTTCGATTCTTGGCTGGAGTGCCTTCTGCGTTGAGTCTGTATGTCCTCCCTGCATTCGTGTGGGTTTCCTCTGGGTGCTCCGGTTTCCTCCCACGTTTAAAAGACATGCGTCTGGAGAATTTCTCCCTCGACCTCTGCTGAAAAAAGGCTTTGTTCCAAATCGGACTTTCCTAGTGAAGAAATGTTAAATAAAATAAATAAATAAAGGTGGGATGAAATGAAAATAGAGTTCAAAATTAGGGTCGAAATAAGACAGACATGGGAAAAAAGTAATAGGAATTATTTAGAGGTGCTGACAAAGGTTGAAATAGGGTCTATATTAGAACACCGAAGTTTCAAAACTTCGAGTGTTCTAATATCGACCCATTTTCAGCAAACTCTGAAAATATCGAAGAAACAGAAAACCAGATTTTTTTCCTATGGAAAAATTTGGTTGTCCGTTTCTGTTGCTTCGGTATTTTCAGCACTGTGGTGGAAAGTTACGGGTGGGGTTCAGGTAAGTGTGCGATTGTGTGGACGTGAGGGTTAGGGCAGGGTAGGTGAGGTGACTGTGCGATAGTGACAGACCTTAGGGTTAGGGTTTGGGTTAAAGTAAGTGGATAGTTAGTGGTGTATGTATAGTTTAGTGTAGGGTTAGGTGTAAGATTTTAGGTGTGTGTTGATTGCCGTTTGTTTGGTGTGCTTGTGTTGTGTGTATGTGTTTTGGAACAGCAAATTTTTACCCTAGGAAAAAATTCACTGTTCTGTATGTTCGATGTTTTAAATTTTTGGTGACTAGGTTCGATATTAGAACACTCGAAGTTTTGAAACTTCGGTGTTCTAATATAGACCCTTGAAATATTCCAGAATAAGTAGAATTTCACAGAACACGAATAGATGCAACTGCAGAGTGCTATAGGGAATATAAGGGAGTATTTGGATAATATGCAACAGCTTAGGAAGGTTGCTGTTAAGCAACTACTGCTTGACGACTCCAAAGCCCAAAAACTTTTAGAACAATGAATCTATCACCAAACTTAGGGAGCCTACGACAAGAACAACCACCAGAGATCATGAAGAGGTATTAAAGATAGACTGGAAATTTTATGAAAATTTGTATAAAGCAGAGAATGTGGAAACCAAGACACGGCATGACCGGAAATATTTATGGAAGATTTTGTTATGTCAGGTTTAGAGGAAGATGAGGCTCACTACTGAATAGCTATGACAAGAAGAGATTATATAAAACTGGTAATGTATAATTAATCAACAGGGAAGTCTCCAGGAACAGATGGTACTCCTGTGGAAGTTGTGAAGTTAGCAGGGAAGAAAGTGATAATTAAATAAACCTTCCAGATCTTTTATCAGTTATGTACTCACCATAGCTATGCATCTGTGTTGTCCATTTTCATTCTTCCTCACCAATGGGTTCTGATCCATTCCTTGGATCTGAATTGGCCTTGTATACTTTACTTCAGATCAGACTTTCAAGCTCCCCCCCTCTACCCATAATGCCCTAGTCCATTCCCCACTGACACAGATAATGTTTGCTGCCTACTCTCTCCCTTGTCCAAGACAAAAAGGGATAGACAGAAATAAAGACAGGGCTCACACCTGGAATGGTAGGTTCCAAACACAGTCCAATAGGTTCTTCACAACGAAAAAAGAAAAAGATGGGGGGTGGATGGGAGGGAATGTGAGGAAGAATGAAAAAGCCCAGCACAGATGCCTAGTTATGACGAGTACGTAACTGATAAAGCTGATGTTGTCCTTTTCATTTTTCCTCACCAAATGGACAGAGTCCCCAGCTACATAAAGCATGGATAACCCTCATGGAAGGATATTCCGGAGCACTGACGAACCAAAAGAGGCTCTATTTCTGGCTAAGAAGTCCAAAGGGCACAGCTCTGAATTGGTAATGATTGGCTCCCAGCCGAAAGCGAAAAACCTCTGGGATCGCCTGTCTATTTTTCTGTCATAGTACACATCCTGAAGGTCTATGGAGCACAACCAGATATCCTTTGCAGAGATGGAATGATGGACTGAACCGTGACCATTCTAAACTTTGCCTTCTTCACAAACTGGCTCAAAGTGCTTAGATCCAAAATTGGCCTGAGGTGTCTTGTCATCTTTGGCACTACAAAGAAGCATGAGTAAGTCCGAATCCTATCTGGTATGGTAGGACCATCTGGATGACCCTTTTTTTGTAGAAACATTTGCATTTATCTTGCTGCTTCCTTCCTCTGACTGGGTGGAACATTGGGAAGCTTCTTACTGCAACCATAAGGAAGAAGGGAAAATGTTATGTAGTAACCTTTGTATGTTATTCTTAGCACCCATAAATCTTTTGTGGTAATTGTCCAGGCATCTAGATGCAGAGAGAAATGATTACCGACTGCCTCCAGAGTAGAACAGTCGGGCAGTGCTTCAGGAGTGCTGATGTTGCCTGTCTGAAATAGAATCTCTCAAGCCTTGGTTCTATGGAACTCCTCTGCCTCCAGGACGATGTCTGCTATTACAATTTTCTCCTCTGTCTTTGGAGGAAGTGTCCCCCTCATGAATCCTGGAAAGGCCCCAGAGATTTACGGAACCACATCTTTGGTTTCAGGAGAAGATCTGTTTAGGGGTAGAAAACTTGATTCCTATGACAGACAGCGACTTTTCATCCTTTTTGCTGTGAATAAACGCATCTTTAACAGATGGCCTAAACAAGGATGTGCAATCAAAAAAAGGCATTAATAAAATATGTCTTAAAGGGCTTCACAAAATCGCATAGCTACAGCCAGGTGTGTCTCCTTTATGGCAATACCTGAACCTTTACTCATGAGGTATCTACTGCTATGTGAGAGATTAGCCTCATTGATGCATTTGAAATAGTTGAGAGTGGCCAGCTGAGAGAAAGTCCATTTGATGTCCTCAGCAGACATGGACTCTGAAGGGAGCTTGATGGTTCCTTAGTCAAATCCCTCTGAAACCTAGTAAAATGTGCCAAAATAGTTAACTGACCTCAGGGTGAAGGTGGCGGAGGTAAACACTGGTTTTTCAAATCTGTCTGATGCTCTGGACTCCCTGTTCGATGGATGGACAGAGCAGTTTTGCTCTGCTAGCGCTTTCTTAGTGGCTGCTGCCGCCGCCACCAGCATAGCATCAACTGGGACTCTTTTACTTCAATGAGTGTGGTCCGATAGGAAAGCTAAAATTTTGTCTGGGCGTTTGGGTATAGGTTCAACAGTGTTTGGCTCCTTCCATGCCGAACAGAAAACCAGGTCAATAAGTTTGTCCGCAGGGGGGAGTCACCCAAGATGTAGACTGCCCAGCACCAAAAGTCTCCCTGAACACTGATTCCTCAGGAAGAGGAGTTTAGGATGACTAGCCACCTTTTTGCATAAGGCTTTCCAGGATAACTCCAAATGAAATGTCATCAGGTGGTGATCGGGAGGATCCTTCTCCTGCATCAAAATCGGTGTCTTCCATGAGAGACTCCATGAGGGGAATGCATCTATGTCCCTCCTCTTACACATCCTATTCCAAGGAACCTTCTTGTGGGATGTTCAGGGGAGGTATCAGAAGAGAGGAGAAGTTCCTCTAGTGGAACCGTCTGGAGACTAGCTGGAACTGGATGTTCCTGTGGAGTAGGTCTGATCAACTTAGAGCTCGGAGCCAAAGAGGGGTAGGGGATAGGATCAGAGACATAAGGCGACGGTTCTATATGAATAGAAAGATCCTTTCTAATACCCTGAATGCCAAGGGCACAGGGGAAACCTGTTCCTCCCTCCTCTGAGCCAAAGCTTCTGCGGAAGGCAGATCTGGGCCACCCCCGGATTAAAACCTCAAGGAGAGAATCAGATCAGAGCTGTCTAGGGCCAAAGCTCTGACAGGGAGGGATGTATCTGAAAAAAATGGAGCTGAACCCAACCCCTCGGACCTGATGCCGACATCTCTGTCAAGAGACTCACTCCAATAGAGTGGAACCAGTCAGGCAAAACATTGGAGTGCAAGAAGAAAGTATCCTCCGATCCAATGCCAAAACTCTCAGGGATCTTGCATCCTGGGATTCCGAAACCACAGGTTAGATCGGAGACGGAGAAGCCATGGACTATGTAGGTGTACTCACGGATCCAGTAGGAGACAGAGCTGGAAGGATCTCCATATGGAGCTGAGCTCTGAGGAATTTACGCATCATCCTATCCACATCCACCTCTGGAAGACATCTTGAAGACCTCAAAGACGCTGTGGAAGGGGGTTGAGTGTGTTTCTTCAGAGTCTAAAAAATTTAAGTGGGAAGACAAGGGAAACACATTTCAGTGTATACTCTGGCATACTGCTTCTACAGACTGAACTGGTTCTTGGATCCAAGGACTTAGCATCCAAAGAACTAGAAGATGGTAAGGGTGAAATACCAACAGGAGCAAAAACCTTTCGGATCCGATGAAGGCTTTGGATCAGAGGATGGCCCCAAATGGCTTCAGATCCGAGGTGGTCAAGTCCAAAATTTTCCTGATTTTTTTCCAACGGCTCTGAAGAAGTCCTTGAAGACTTCAAAGGATATCTCTTCCTGACATCCAAAGAAACGGATTTGGATGTTTTTGAGGGGGGGGGGTTGAGCCCCAGAAGCAGCAGGAAGCAATCCTTTTAGAATCAGTTTATTGCACCTCTCCGATAGTGCTCTGGGATTAAAGGTTATGCAAATGGAAAAGGCCATGTCAAGATGACCTGGTCCTAGGCAATACACGCACTTCTTGTAGGCATGTGAGTTTGGGATCTTACGCCCACAACAAATGAACTTTTTAAAGCCAGTTGGTTTGTCCGGCATGGTCAAAGAGAATACCACAGAGCTAAAGGAGAAAACAAGTTCACAACAACCAATAAATTAAATAGCGAATACAAAAGGCAGGGGCGTATCCATATTCATCAAGGATATCCACACCTCCAGGTTAGTGGCACAGCATGATGCTTCAGAGATCATCCACATGCAACTATAGGCAAAACTGCAATTCAAATTACAGCTTGCTACAGATCACCCACCATGTCCCAGAATCCCCATTCCGCATTTTTGGAAACAATGGGAAACATAAAGGTCCTACCAAACACCCTAATATTGGGTGATTTCAACTACCCAAACATTAACTGGGAGAACTACTCAAGTACTAAATCCTTTGCCCAACATTTCCTAGAATTTATAAACTCAAACGCCCTGGATCAACTGGTCAACACACCCACCAGAGGTGACAACATATTGGACCTGGTCATCATCAACATGGGCGACTGGTGTTACACACCGGAGGTCAACCCCTCGCTGGTTAGATCTGACCATAAACAAATCACTTTGGATAGCCACATTCTGCCCTCACCACTGGACAAGGAAACCACTGTGAAAAACTTTTAAAAAACAAACTTCACGTTACTTAAGACCGAGGTGGAAAGTTTCAAAGCCCCCATGCTAAAGGATAACGCTGTCCAAGCTGCAAAATCCTTTAGTAATACATTCTATGGGCACCTACAAGAATGCATGGATCGTGCTATCCCAAGCAAAACCAAGACTCACTCCTCCAAGAAAAGGAAACCAATCTGGTGGACTCCTGCCATAAACAAACTATACAATAGAAGGAGGAAAAGTACAGTTTTGTACCTACCATAAATGTAGATGTTCGAAGATCCACATTGCTGCAGTCCTTACTTATGGGTAGTCCGCTGTCCTCGGTCGGCCCGAATACCAAAGTATTAGGCTGACATCGGTCATGGGCGCACAGCCCTGACATAAGAGCGTCAGGGTATAAAAGCGCATGACCGACGTCATATCCTCAGTCTTTTCTTGCCCCAGATGTCAGAAGGCCCTAAAAGAAAGGCCACAGCCAAAAAACAGAGTACCTTCCCAAAAGATATGCCCAACTACAGCCATCACCCAAACCATATAACCAAGCTAAGCTACAGCGGGGAAGGAGGGAGGGAAAATTGGACTGCAGCAATGTGGATCTTCGAACATCTACATTTATGGTAGGTACAAAACTGTACTATGTTCTTCATCTCACATTGCTGCAGTCCTTACTTATGGGTAGAATCCCAAAGCAACGGGAGAGGGAGGTTGGCAAAATCATAAAGCATTAGGTGCTGCTAAAATGCCCTGTAAAATTGCAGTGGCAAATCCAGCCCTAGACTTAGAATAAAGAGGAAGGTGGTAATGTTTAGAAAAAGTATGTACTGAACTCCAAGTGGCTGCTTCCAAAATATCCTTTGTAGCTACCCCCCTTAGAAAGGCAGTGGAAGTTGCAGTAGCTCTAGTGGAATGAGGTCTGATTCCAGTCGGAATCTCCTTACCATGATAGGAATAACAAAAAGAAATACAAAACCCAATCCATTTAGAAATAGTTTGTTTTGAAACAGGTCTACCCTGTGAACTCAAAGCAAAAGAAACAAACAACTGCTGAGACTGTCTGAACTCCTTGGTTCTGCTCAAATAATAACGCAACTGCCTGTGAATATCCAAAGTATGCAAAATCTTCTCCCATTTATTTTGAGGATTTGCATAAAAAGTAGGCAAATGAATAGTTTGGTTTAAGGCCACACTAGAAACCACTTTAGGCATAAAGGAAGGATTAGTACGCAAAGATACCCTATCCTTATGAAAAATCAAGAAAGGCTCCACTGCCATAAGGGCCTGTAATTCAGAAACCCTTCTTGCAGAAGTAATGGCCAACAAAAAAGCAGTTTTCCATGACAAATACTTTAACTCGGCAGTAGCTGCAAGCTCAAAAGGTTGTAGAGTAAGCTTTTCCAACACAAAATTGAGATCCCAAGCAGGAGTAGGAGCTCTACGTGGGGGTCTTATGTTCTTTGCCCCTCTGAGAAACTGCTTAAACCAAGGATGAGAGAATAAAGGAGGGTCACAGTCATAATTAGCCGAAATGGCTGCAGCATGAACCTTTATGGAGGAGAAGGACAAACCTTTGTCTAATAACTCAGTAAGATATTGTAAGGAAGCACTCAAATTAGGCTTGGAAACATCAAAGTCATTCCCTTTGCTCCAAATAAAAAATCTCCTCCATTTATCAGCATAAACTTTCCTTGTACTAGGCCTCCTGGCCTCCAAAATAACATTCAAAACTTGTTGTGGAAGCTGAGAACCTCCAGAATCTAAAACAGAATATGCCAGGCTGTTAGATGCAGAGACTGAAGTCTGACATTGAGAAAGTGATTGCCCTCCTGAGACAAAAGGTGTGGAATCAAAGGCAGAGGCCATGGAGGCTCGGACCAAACTCCTCAGTAGTGGGTACCAATGTTGTCGAGGCCAATCCGGTGCTATCAGGATCATGGATGGCTTGCCTTGTCTGGCCTTCAAGAGAACCTTGGGCAGAAGAGGTAGAGGTGGAAAGGCATATACATGAAGATTGTTCCAACTGAATGACAGAGCGTCCACCTTCCAAGCTGTGGGATGAAACCTTTTTGTGCAAAACTTTGGCAACTGGTAATTTAGTGGAGAAGCGAACAGATCTATGTCTGGAGTTCCCCATGACACTGTCAACTCTTGAAATACCTGAGGATCCAATTTCCACTCGTGAGGATCCACTATTTGTCTGCTCAATACATCTGCTAAGGAGTTCTGTGCTCCTGGGAGAAATCTTGCCTGAAGATTGAGGTTGTAACTGAGAGCTGTCTCCCACGAAATCATCGCTTGTCTGCAAAGAGGGTACGAATGAGTTCCCCCTTGCTTGTTGATGTACCACATGACAGTTGTGTTGTCTGTTAGAATCAACACCTGCCCTGGGTGAAGTAAATCCTTGAAAGCCATCAATGCAAATTGTACTGCTAACATCTCCAAGTTGATATGCAAATGTTGAAGTCTGGCAGGCCACGTGTCTTGCACCCATTTTCCATTGAGGTGTGCTCCCCAAGCCTTGTCCGAGGCATCCGTCGTTAGAATATGACTCGCCTCTGGTCGGGTCACAGAGAGTCCCTTGTTTAGGTGACATTCCTGAGCCCACCACAAAAATTCCTTCTGAATGCAAGGTATTATCTGAATGACAGTGTCTAGATCCTGGCAGTGTTGTGTCCATAGATTTTTGAGATACCATTGAAGCTTCCTCATATGCAATTTGGCATTGGGAAGCACCAGAATACAAGATGCCATGAACCCCAAGGCTTGAAGGACTGTCCTTGCAGTCAGCCTGGACTGTAGAGACATTTGATGGAAATAAAGTGAAAGACTTTTCTGTTTGTCCGGGGTCAAAAGGCCATCTGGGAAGCTGTATTCAGTCTCACACCCAGAAAGCACATGTCCTGAGAGGGTACTAGACTGGACTTTGTTTCGTTCACAGAATACCCTAGGCATCTTAACACTACCATCACATACTGTAGATGCTGAAGAAGCTCGTCCTTGTCTTGTGCAATAATCAGGCAATCGTCCAAATAAGGATAAATTTGTATTCCTTCCATCCTGAAAAAGGCTATCACTGGAGCCAGAACCTTTGTGAGCACTCTGGGCGCAGTAGATAAGCCAAAGGGCAATGCAGAGAACTGATAATGTAAATTTCCAGCTCGAAAACGCAGGTACTTCCTGCAACTGGGCCTGATAGGAACATGAAGATAAGCCTCTTTAGATCCAGAGTTACCATCCAGTGATCTTTTCCCAGCAGAGGCAAAAGTTGTTGTAATGTCAACATTTTGAACTTTGGAATGTCCAAATAAGTGTTGAGGAGAGATAAATCCAAAATCGGTCTCCACGTGTTCCCTTTCTTTGGTACTAGAAACAGGCGGGAATAAAACCCTAGACCCACTTCTGAAGGAGGTACTGGCTGTATAGCTCCCATGTGAAGAAGTAATGAAATCTGTTTGTGAGCCTCCATCCTTTGCCGAGGAGGAATGTCCGGCATACCTTTGAAAGGAGGCAATGTATGGAAATAAAACTTGTAACCTTTGTTTATAATGTCCAACACCCATTTGTCTTGGGTGATTAAAAAACAATTTTGCTTGAAGAGAGCTAGCTTTCCTCCCAAAGGAGCTGCCAGGCAAGAAGAATCTGGCAGCTGAAAATGCAGGTCATTGGGCCTGTTTACGAAAGGACTGGCCCCTACCCTCACCAGCAGATTGAGCAGGCGAACTCCATGTTCTAGGCCTAAAAGTACTCTGAGCTCTGCCCCTACCACGCCTAGATCTACCCCTAGACTGGGAATCAGAAGAAGGGTACGTCCACCCCTTAGCAGGCCAATTTCTACTAAACTTAGGAGGTTGAACCTGCAAAAAATCTTTAACAGTCTGCATAGACTTAGCCTTGTCCTCCATTTTCTTCAAAACAGACTCCACAGGAGGACCAAACAAAACTTCGGACTGTAAAGGGCATCCAGAATTCTAGACTTAACATGCTCAGATAAATTCTGATCCTTAAGCCAGGCATGCCTACGAAGAACTGAACCAGTGGCAGCCACTCTAGAAGAAGCCTGCAAAGCATCAAAGCCACACTGCAAAGAATGTTTCCCCACCTGTTCAGAAACATGCACCAAATCTTGCAATTCTTTACACTCTATGCCCTCTGCCAAAGCATCCACTTTAGATTTTAGCTGAGAAAGGAGGAAATTCTGATATTTCAACATATGAAACTGGCAATTTAAAGCCCTCATTGCTAAAGTAGAAGAGGTGTACACCTTCTTACCCCATCTGTCCAAAGCTCTAGCTTCCTTATCTAGAGGAACTGGATTCTTTACAACAGAAGCCCTAACACCCTTAGGCCCCTGACTAATAGTTTCTGGGTCCGCCCTAGGACTCTTATATAGATATTTATGAGCCTCAGGTACCCTATAATACCTGTCCGGTTTAACTGGTGCAGGAGGCATAGAATCTGGATTAAATGAGGCCTCGAAAAACATCCTGAACAACATCCAAAACAGGAGGAATAGCCAAGGGTCTATGCTGTGGTAAAAACAAGAACTCTCTAAGCCTCTTTCTGGAATCTGAGTAATCCTGTCCTTCCCACTTAAAATGTTCCCTCATAGAGTGTAAGGTTTCTGAAAATGAAAAATCCTCTGGAGGGGAAGCAGAAGGAGTAGAATCCTCTGCATCGGAATCCGAATAAGGAGGAAAATCTGGAATATCTTCAGCAGAAGACTCAGAATCATCTGAGGCCTGCTCCAAACTTTCCAACTCTGGCTCTACCCTGGGCCTCTTATCAGGAGGGGGCAAGGAGCCTCTAATTAAAGTAATCAAATCTTCTGCCATTTTAAGCATATGCTTCTTAGGTACAGACCCTGAAGAACCAGAACTAACTCCAGAAGAAGGCAAAACAGACCTGCCCTTAGAAGGAGCCCTAGAAACAGTAGCAGAAGGCCTAACCCCCTTAGGCAAAGAAGGGAGAATAGTAACCTGAGAGGCCCCTTCAGCCTGACCTGACTCCTGTGAGGCCACATCCTGTAAAATCAAGGTTTCCCCCTGAGACTCAACAGAAACTTCAGCCGGATCCACCTGTTCCACTGCAGTCTCTAAAGGACCGGCGTCCGAAATGGACGAATCATCCTGCCTAGGCTTTACAGATTTGTCTTTACGCTTCGTGGAAGCGGGCGTCGGAGGATCCGACGGCATATTATAATTACACCGCTTGCCAAAGACTAACCTAGCGCAATCTAGCCTTCTCTTAATAGTGCGCTTATTAAACCTAGCACAAAACCGACACCCAACTACGTGCTCCGGTCCCAAGCAAGGTATACAAAGCGAGTGGTAATCCCTATGCGGTATCTGCTTCCCACAAGAAATACAATTATTCACTTTTTCTGACATCCGGTAAATAACTGAGGCAAGAAAAAACAAAAATGCTCCCCAACGGGGTACTTAGCCCAACTTGGTATGTCTGAAACTCAGAAAATGAAAAATTTCAGAAAGCCGAACGGCACTTGCAACGCTGCTTCTGCATCGGACCATGCGGCAAAAAAGACTGAGGATATGACGTCGGTCATGCGCTTTTATACCCTGACGCTCTTATGTCAGGGCTGTGCGCCCATGACCGACGTCAGCCTAATACTTTGGTATTCGGGCCGACCGAGGACAGCGGACTACCCATAAGTAAGGACTGCAGCAATGTGAGATGAAGAACATCTAATACAGAAAAGAGTAAAATCCCAAGAAGGGAAGACATCCCTGATCAGTATCAGCAAGAAACTACGATCCCTCACAAAATCATCCAAAGCGAGCTTCGAAAGAAAAACTGCCAAGGACTCCAAAGATAACCACAAGGCATTCTTTAGCTATGTCAAGAATCTAAGTGGCAATGCTCAGATATGCTCGGAGTTAATGCAGAATGGCACAAAATAGACTGAACCAACTGATATTGCAAACATCCTGGCAGATAGGTTCAGTGCAAACTTCACCCCCTCTCACCCCCAAAAGGGCCCATAACCATACCAGAAAAATGTAGAGCCCTGAAATCACAGACACTCAGGTTAAAACAGCCCTCTCCAAAGCCAAAAACACAGCATCAATGGGACTGGACGGTGTCCCAGGCTGCTTCCTACACAAGCTCAAAGACGAACTAACCCCACACCTAAACACACTGTTCAAACTCAGGCTACGTACCCATAGAGTGGCACACAGCAACGGTTATTCCGCTCCACAAAGGTGTAGTCACAACAGACCCCAGGAACTATTGCCCTATAAGCCTGACTAGCTTGATCTGCAAGGCTATGGAGTGCATCATCGTGGAACTCATTAACAGAGACATTGGGAACCTGCAAACACTGGACCCTACACCCAGTTCGGCTTTGTTAAGGGCAGATCATGATACCATTCCCCATTTTGGTATTATAGACAAGCTCACCAGCCTGAACATAAATCCCTATGTCACAAGATGGGTTGCCAATTGACTCACGGACAGAACACACATGGTGAGAGTTGCAGGAGCTAGATCTGACTCTAACTCGGTTACATGTGGCGTTCCTCAGGGCTCAGTCCTAGAACCCCTCCTGTTCGATATATACTTCTCAGAGGTATAGGCAAGCACAGGAGGACTATGGCTGATCAAGTACGTAGACGACTGCAAACTAGGGGCTATAATTGACTCTCCGGCTGACACAGACATCTTCCAAAAGGGTCTCACTGAGACGGATACCTGGTGTCAAATCATGGCCTCAAGCTAAATGCCAGAAGTGCATAGTCACCCCTTTTGGAAAAAACAAAGTACCCACAAACTACCACATAGGTGGTAGTCCCCTAAATACGGAAAATGTAAAAAGGGATATGGGGTAGCCAAGTAGATAGTAATCTCTCCTTTGATAATCACATTGCCAAAGTGGTTAGAAAATCCTTCTATGTGGCCCACCTAATCACAAAAGGGTTTGCATCCAGATCAAAAGAGGTCATTGTGCCCCTCTACTCATCACTCATCAGACCCATCATAGAATACAACTCCCCATTTGGGATGTACCTTACAAGACACCTGCAACAGCTGGAAAGACCACAGAAGTACCTCACCAAGAGGATCACTGGCCTCAAACAGATGCCCTATGCAGCTCGACTGAAGAAACTCCAGCTGTACTTGGTTGCATACCGCCTACTCAGAGGTGATCTTTGCATGACATACAAGGCCATGTCCAACCCAGAATTGATGAACATGCTCCACCTAAAGAAAACCTTATCCCCTTGAGCTACACACTCTAGGGATTTAAACCTCATCGCAACAATAAATAGGATGTGCTCAAGGGATAGATTTCTGTCTCAGAGATTTCCCATGCTTTGGAACAAGATTCCAATCTACATTAGGCAGAGCTCCTCACTAACACTCTAAGAGAAACATTGACGAGTGGATGGGAAACAGAAAGTTTATCCTGGGGATCACTTCAGTGACTCTGCTGGACAGAGGCAAAGGGAACTAATCTAAGGAGGTGGCGAAAGCCAACCCATTCTGGCTAGGTTTATAAATGCCTTCGAGCAGATAGCCTAGTACCTACCTATGAACTATTTTTTTTTCCAGACAAAACAACAGCCTAAGAAAGGCAGGAAAAAAGAATACCAGCTATGATATATCAGAGAATACCTAAAAGGGTAAGGAATCCTAACACCAGTGAAAAACTAGGAGGTAGGAAGCGACAGAAAAGAACAAGCTTTTAGAAAAGTTTAGAAAGTAAGGTGGAGAAAATTATAAGAAAAAAATTTGCTTACTATGCTCAAAAGCAGAATCTACGTCTAACCACAATGGCAGCAAATAAGATCTGAGACAATGGGGATGGAGTTGGGCATTACAGGTAGAGGAAGAAGCTCAAGAGTCGGATCCAAAGTCTAGTAAATGCAGCCGAGTGTTGGATCCAAACCCCTTGGTGAGTGTTGCTTGTTCATCTCCAATACAAATAATAAGAAGGCTTTGGGTTTAGTTTAGATGCTTTAATACATAGAAACACATCAGGACGGATAGCAGCATCTTTAGATATGAACAAACTAGTTAGCAGAGTTTACATACATACCTGTTCACATCTCAACAGCTAACTGCAAAATGGCAGTCAGGCTCGCACATGCTCAGTATTTACACACTTGTGCAAGCCCTTGGATAGCTTCTTAAAGGTATATACACATATACTGATCTACATCCTCCTTCTTAAAAAGATTGCCCTTTATGCAAAACAATAGCAGAGCTAGGCATGCATTACTGTGTACTTCAGGAACAGAACACAATGTTCATATCCAAGTTGCTTCATCTTTTAACATAGCACTTAGGACTAAATTTAGCAACAGGGACAGTTTGCAGTGCACAACTCGTATCATGAACTTCTGGATTCGTCATAGGAACAGTAATGCCCTCTGGAACTTCTTCTAGAACTGGAACACCAGACAACTCACTCTGAGATGAGTCTTTCTCACAGACTATCTGCTGTGGTACAAGTTTGGACACCGGTCTCAAATGTTTCAGATTCCGCCTGAAAATTGCTGCTCCTGACTCCACAATGTATGATCTCGGCTCTGGGCCAATATTCTTCATGACACCAATCCAATCATAACCTTTGGACGTTTGCATCCCTACCACTTCTCCCTCTCGTAATGGATCGAGCAGTTTACTGGTCTTATTGTAGTAGGACTTCTGGGTTAGGTGCCTTTCTAACAGATTGGCTTTTACTGATCTGCTGTTCTTCACACATGGAAACAATTGGCTACTGATCGGTAATGCAGTTCTGGTTTGTCTCGACAGAAGTCTGAGCAGGTGAACCAAGATGTTTATGATAAGAAATATTTCTGAGATTCAAGAGATTCAGGAAAACATTACTATTATCTCGTTTTGACTTCTCAAGTAATTGTTTTGCACTTTGCACTGCACGTTCTGCCAAACCATTTGACTGTGGGTACTCTGGACTACTTGCGACATGAATAAAGTCCCATTCTTCAGCAAACCTTTTGAACTGTTGGCTTGTAAACTGTGTGCCACTGTCAAAAATAACTTTGTGCAAACTCCCATGTACAGAAAAATGACGCTTCATTTTGTAATGACTGTACTGGATGTTACGTTAGGAAGCAAGTCAATCTCGAACCAATTGGAGTAAGAATCTACTAACACCAAATAATGTTGACCATTCCACTCGAAGATGTCTGTGGCTACTGTTGACCAAGGTAGTCCCGGAATCTGGTTAAGATGAAGTGGTTCTTTCTGTTGATGTGGCATTGTACTATTACACATGGAACAAGGCAATAGTGCTCTCTCAATGTCTTGTGACATAGAAGGCCAAAATACTATCTCTCTTCCCCTTCTTTTGGTAGATTCGATTCCTAGGTGACCATGATGCAAGATAGTAATGTACTTTGGTTGCAAGGACTTTGGAACAATTGCTTTAGGACCTTTCATTATGATACCTTTGTCAGCCAAAATCAAAACTCTGTATGGAAAATAAGGTTGCACTTCTTGAGGTAAACTGGACTGCTTTGACAGCTATCCTTGATTGATAAAGTGGTTGAGTAAAACTGGATCTGTAGCTGTGCGATCTCTCAGCACATCAAGACCTGTGGAAGAAAAATTACGTACTTCCATGACTTCAAAATCATCAATCAAATGAGAACCTTGACCGTCATTCTGTGATCTGTATAACATATCAGCAAGACAAAGAAGTTTGCCTTTCTTGCAGCCAAGATGGTGTTGTTCTAACCAAGACCAGGATATATCTGTACAAGTCAGCTTTCTGAATGGCGCTGAAAGTTGGGTCAAGTCTGGAATGATCTTGCCTAGGTAGTTGACCATGCCAAGAAAATGTTGCAGGGCTTGAACATTGTCTGGAGCTGGCATCTCAAGAATGGCTGCTTGCTTTGAAGGGTCTGGTCGCAGGCCTGTACTTGTAAATAAATGACAAACATAAGTGACTTCTTGTAGTCTGAATTTGCATTTGTGTGGATTGAGCTTAAGATTTACTTGATGTGCCCTTTCTAGCACTTTACTGAGGTTTCTGTCATGTTCTGTTTCTTCACAACCTCCTTCCGGTATGTTATCTAGTATAACAGCACAAGGATACCCAGAAATAAATTTGATCCACTGCAAGATAAAAGACTTCACTAGCAGCATTTATCCCATATGGCATTCTCAAAAATCTGTACTTGCCAAACGTGGTACTAAAAGTAGTGAGAAAGAGAGGATTTTCTAAGACAGAAAAAAAAAAAGAAGTTATGTAATCACCATAACGTTCCATGTGAGTTGTTCTATCTCGCCTTCATTCATCATTGATGGGTTTGAAGCCGATCCCTGGGCTCCGACACAGCCATTAGCAAGCTTGAGGTTTACCAAAAGCTCGAGACCTAGCCCCTTATCCCATGATACACTGCTTGGAATACCTCAGATCTTGTTTGCTGCGTGTACTACTTTTGTCAGATAATTATTATTCCAACAAAAAATAAAAGGAATGCATAACCAGGATGAAGCTAGATTCCAGGTCAGCTGTCAGCCAGGTGGGGGATGAAGGGAGGGATGTGAGAATGAAGGTGAGATAGAACAACTCACATGGAACGTTATGGTGAGCACATAACTTCTTTATGTGAAGTTGTTCAATCTCTGCGTTCATTCATCACTGATGGGTAGCATCCCTAGCACCCCAAATCTCGGGCGGCTCACGGAAGTACATTTCTCAGGACCATGGACCCGAAAGAGGCCCTGTCCCTGGAGGCCTTATCCACTTTGTAATGAGTGATGAAGGTATGAGGTTTAGACCAAGTGGCTGCTGCACAAATATTATCTAAAAGCACTTTGGCTTGAAAAGCAGCAGATGTAGATACTGCTCTAGTAGTGTGACCTTTAATCTTGTGAGGCAAAGGCATACTGGCAGCTGAATGAACAAAGGCAATACAATCCGATAACCATTTATATAGAGTTGTTTTAGTCACTGGCCTACCTTTTCCGGTTTCTGAAAAGGATAAAAAGAGTTGGTCTGACTTCCTAATATCTTTAGTTCTGTGCAGATAAAATCTGAGCTGTCTGTGAACATCAGGTTTGTGTAGCATACACTCCATTTTGTTAGAATGGTTGGGAAAGAAGACCGGTAACTCAATGGCTTGATTAAAATTAGTTTCCGAACAAACTTTAGGCAAAAAGGAAGGATTTGTTCTGAGTGATACTCTATCAGGGTGAAAAAGCAAATAAGGTGGTCTAATACATAAGGCTTGAAGCACTGACACTCTATGGGCAGATGGAATTGGCCACTAGAAACAGAGTTTTCCACGATACGAACTTCATTTCACAGGATGATGCTGGTTCAAAGGGGGGAAGAATAAATCAAGACAATAGTAAGTTCAGATTCCACGGTGCATAAGGAACTTTCACTGGGGGTCTGATGTGGAAGGTCCCTTTGAGAAAGGCTCTAGACAGCTTACGGGTCATAATGTTAAATCAGGCTATTACTAGGTGAAAGTTAGCAATAGCAGCCATGTGAACTCATACTGTAGCTGCTGCTGAACCTTTGTTGAAAATCATGGTAAGGAATTCTAAGATGGAGGACATGGGTGCTTTATAAGGGTCAATGTTCTGTTTGGAGGCCCATAAAGAAAATATTTTCCATTTGCTGAGGTATAATCTTCTGGTGGAAGGCTTTTGGGAAGACAACAAGAGGTGTCTCGTCTCCTGAGAAATATTATCAAGCCTGGCTATGAGGGGAACTGGAGCAGCCAAGCTGTGAGCTGCAGAGACTGTAGAGAAGGATGAAGGTTCCCCGACAAATGTGTCAGCAGGTCTGGAACCGGGTCCAGAATCCATGGTTCCTCCACTAGGTGCTGAAGTAGGAATGGGAACCAAATTTGCCGAGGCCAATGAGGGGCAATTAGAATCATAGCCCTCCTTAGCAACAAAGCTTTCTGTAGAACCTTTGAAATCAGAGGGATTGGTGGAAATGCATAGAAAATACCCGGGGGCCAATCGTGTCCAAGTACATCCCTTGGGGACTCCCCGGAGGGGAGATCAGGGCAAAATAGCTTCGGCATTTGGTGTTTAGGTGACTGGCAAAAAGATTGCAGCAAGGCTGGCACCATTTGCGGAAAATCCTGTCCGCTATCCCGTTTGAGGGACCACTTGTTAGGCAATAAAATTGCCCTGCTCAATTTATCTGCTATCACGCTGGATCTTCCCGGGATGTGCGTTGCCAACAGAAAACACTGGGAGGATACAGCCCACTGCCAAACTCTAAGGGCTTCTTGGCATAAGGGGTAAGATCTGGTCCTGTCTTGTTTGGTCAAATACCAGACCACGGACATGTTGTCTGTCTGAATTGCAATGGTCCCGTGAGGAAGAGAGTCTTGGAAGTACTGCAATGCCAAAAGTACTGCTCTCATCTCCAGGATGTTGATATGCAAATGTAACTCCTGTTTCGTCCATGTGCCTTGGACAGTCCTCTCCTGATAATGCCCCCCACCCTATCAGGGAGGAGTCTGTGGTCACAGCGGCTATTGAAGGTGGAAATACAAATGGGCAACCTACGGTTACATGAGGAGACGTCAACCACCACTGAAGATCCTTCTTGCACGAGTTTGTGATCAATACTGTGTGACTCATGGGAAGCTCCTGGTAAGACCACTGAGTGAAAAGTAACCACTGAAGTATTCTCATATGCATTCTCGCTAGAGGAATGGCTATGATTGCAGCAGCCATCAGACCCAAATTTTTAACACTTCTGATGCTGGTGCTTTCGTCTTTGATACTAGAGAGCTGATTTGCTGATGCAGCAGAGCGATTCTTTCCAATGGTAGCCTTAAAGTGATGGTTGAGGTGTCTAACTCTGCTCCTATAAAGTTTATATGCTGCAATAGTGATAAGGCAGACTTTTCGAAGTTGATGGTAATGCCCAACTGATTGCAGAGTCAGAGTGTGGTTTCTTGATTGAACTAGTTGATGCCTGGTGGTGGCGGAAAGGAGCCAATCGTCTAAATACGGACACACCTGGAATCCAAGTCGCCTCAGGTGAGCCGTTACCACTGCCATGCATTTGGTGAACACACTGGGGGCTGACGTGAGATCGAGAGGCAGGGCTCGAAATTGATAATGACTGGCTCCTAGCCGGAAACGCAGGTGCTCTCTGGATGTCCTGTCCATTTTTATGTGGTAATAAGCATCCTTGAGATCTATCGAGCACATCCAATTGTCTTTCCCTAAAAAGGGAAGAATAGACTGAAGTGTGACCATCTGGAACTTCTTCTTTACAAATTGGTTGAGTCTGCTGAGGTCCAACATAGGTCTCCAGTCTCCTGTTTTCTTTGGTACTAAAAAGAACCTTGGGTAAGTTCCGTATCCTGTTTGGTCAACTGGGACTGACTGGATGACTCTTTTTCTAGCAACTTTTAGACCTCTGAAGTTGCTTTTTCCCTGTAATGGGGTGGTACGTCCGGGATTTTCCTTAAGGGTTTTGGGAAGGAGGTGAATGGTATGATATATCCTCTGAAAATTATTCTCTGTACCCATTTGTCGTTGGAGATTTTTAACCAGGCATAGGGATACAGGGATAAGCGACCCCCGACTGCCTCCAGAGTAGAACAGTCGGACTTCCCTTAAGGGACGCTGGTAAAGTTGACCAGAGAACTGATCTCTGTCACCTTGATGCTGCGGGCCCCCTCTGCTGCAAGAGCAGCGTCTTCCATTATTACCCCTTCTTCTGCCTCTAAAGGGGGTATCACCACGGGTGTCTGGAAAGGCTGTGTGAGATTTACGGAACCACATCTTGCCTTCTTTAGTGCATTTGGGATAAGGCAGCGCAGGGGTGACAAAACGGACTCCAACGGCAGACAGAGTCTTCCCGTCTTGTTCACTCCTGATGAGAGTTTCCTTCACTTTAGGCCTGAAGAGAGCGGTGCCATCGGATGGGGCATTGATGAAAGAAGACTTGTGGGGTTCCGCGAAGGAAACGCCAAACCTACTGGTCCACAACCCAGGCAAGATAGTCCGCAGTGAATACTGTGCATAAAACAATCTCCTGTGTAGTAAAAAATATGATATCCAAAGGTCTTCATGCCAAAGAAGATGTTTAACGTTTTATTTAATAAGAAGTAAATAAAGTACGTTTTCGCGGTGGTCAAAGCCACCGCTTCCTCAGAACAGAACAAGAAACATTTGAAAAGTACCGCCAAAACATTTATAAATGATACGTGAGTGGCGTGGCAGGTTAATTAATTCTGTTTAAAGGTACAATAGACCAGAACAGCAATTTGCTCACGCCAAATAGTAAATTCGTTGACGAAAGCCAACGATTATAACTGTTCAAAAGCATACTGTTGTAATTAAAAAATGCAGTCAATACAAGCTATTTAAATAACAATAAATTGTGCAGTGATTACAGCACTAAGGCTCATAAAATCAAATAAAAGATTAAGAAGTACATAAAAGTTGTATGAAAAATAATTATAAAATAATACAAGCATTTAAATCTAAAACTAGGAACCAAGAAACGTCAATGCTGTAGTAACTAAAAACAGTGATGACACTAGTGTGAACCAGTACATGAAAATAAAAGAGAAAGAGCTAGTACTAAGATGGGTTCTAGTAGTACTATACTAAAATTTTAGTGAATATATGTACAGCACAAAAGACTGCAAAATACTATGAATTAGCAGGAACAGGAGAGCCTGCAATTCAAACAAGCCACCAAAAAGTAAATCAGCAAGCTTAACTGGTGTCATTCAGTCAAGTAAAAATTCAAGGTGTAAATGTTAGGAACATATAAATGTGAAACAATGTGCATGTAAACCTGCAACAATACAACTTTTATGTACTTCTTAATCTTTTATTTGATTTTATGAGCCTTAGTGCAGTTTTAATCGTTGGCTTTCGTCAACGAATTTACTATTTGGCGTGAGCAAATTGCTGTTCTGGTCTATTGTACCTTTAAACAGAATTAATTAACCTGCCACGCCACTCACGTATCATTTATAAATGTTTTGGCGGTACTTTTCAAATGTTTCTTGTTCTGAGGAAGCGGTGGCTTTGACCACCGCAAAAACATACTTTAACGTTTTATTTAATAAGAAGTAAATAAACATCTTCTTTGGCGTGAAGACCTTTGGATATCATATTTTTTACTACACAGGAGATTGTTTTATGCACAGTATTCACTGCGGACTATCTTGCCTGGGTTGTGGACCAGTAGGTTTGGCTTTTTTTTGCTGTTTTTTGGTGTTCTTGGTTTTCAGCTGTTTTATAGGGTTCCGCAAAGGAACACAGGTGCACCCAGGACTGTCTACGTAAGTCGATTCCTGAACCTGCAGCCCTACTCGAACCCTTGGCTGCATATGAAATGAGCCTCATGGATGAGTTTATTATGGAGTTAAGGGTAGCAAGCTGGGTGGTCACTTTGTCGGCAACTCCCGTAGCTACAGAACCCTGGAGAGTATCTCCTAACTCCTTGAGGAGATCTCTCTGTAGTCTAGTAAAGTGGGTCAGGTAGTTCAGCGATCGCAATGAAAATGTCGCTGAACTGAAGATGCATTTCCCGTATCGGTACATAACCCTAGAATCTCTGTTAGGGGGATGGACTGACGAAGTCTCAGATAATTCCTTCTTGGTGGCTGCTGCCACCACCATGGCATAAACAGGCACTCCTTTAGTCAGAAACTGCTTATCCGCGGGGGCAGAAATGAATTTATTAGGCCTCCGGGGAACAGGCTCCGTTGCGTCCGGTGACTCCCACACCCTACGAGAGATCAGCTGTATGAGCTCATCGTAGAGGGTGGAGACACCCAAGAGGTGGAAGGTTGAGACCCAAAAGCCTTCAGTAGCACTGACTCATCCTCAGTAGGGCTTTTGGACTGCCAATCACCCCTCTGCCTAAGGATTTCAAGTATCTCCACAAAGGAGATATCCTCAAAGGGGAATCGTGGGGACTCTTCTGACTCATCTAAGTCAGTGTCTGATGTCAGAGACTCCTGTGGGGAGTCAAAGTTTCTCCTCTTACACACCCTCTTCCTGGGAACCTCCTTCAGTGGGGATTTCTGGCGAGGTCTCAGAAGAGCAAAGAACACTCCGTGAGGCTACCTGAGGCTCAGGGTCTCGACGCTGGGCTGGGATGACAGGAATTGAAGCAGACCCAGGAGCTATAGGGGAAGAAGAGGCTACATCTGAAGTTGAGATTGTCATTGGGGACAAAGCTCTCCTCTTGGTTCCGATAGCCTCACGACTCCGACAGGACGGAACCAAAGTCCCCAAAGGAACCGCCAGCTCCCTCTGCACCGAGGCCATGGGCTCCGAACCTGAGGTAGGAGCAGAGCTCACCTGAGCCGAGGCCCCAAGAGGGAGAGTCGGCACCGGCAAGTCAGTGCAACTGCCCCCCCCCCCCCCGGAGCTGACTGGAGAGCATGGGCTCCTAGACTCCTCACAGTCAGTGCCAATGATGTCTGAGTAGATGGAGCCGACAGTGCAGAAGCAGGCCTCGGCTCCACGGGCTCTACAAGAATCAGGTCTGCCCCCTCCGGCTCCGAAGTACCGGTGTGGCTCGGAGGAGGAGTAAAAACGTCAATAAAAGTGGTCTTCGGTTCCGACACAATGGTTGGAGCCAACAATTTGGGAAGTCCTGGAGCCTTCAGCAGCTTCTGCACCAGTCGATCCATGTCAGAATCAGAAAGGCTGACAGAAGACCTAGAAGATTTTACAGAAGGCAAAGATTGAAGGGGAGAAGCAGGAGTCTTGGATACCAGCTCCAGGGACATAGGCCGGCTCCGAACAATGGAAACAGTAGATACCGAAGGTATTGGAGCCGATGTTCCAGCATTCTCTCCCAATTTTGCAGTCTTATGCTTCGATGACTTAGAACTAGAAGCCAACGAAGATTTTGAAGATATAGGGGACTGACCAGCCCCATCCTGGCTAGACAAAACCTCAAAGGAAGTTTGAGCAGGCCTCTAGCTATTAATTTTCTTTTTCTCTTGAGCAAGACTCTCGGAGGAAAAGCATGACATATGCTACATGACTCCTGAAGATGATGCGAGCCCAAACAATATACACATTGCGTATGTCCGTCGGTGATGGATATTTTTTGTCCACAATCTGGAAATTTTTTTGAAGCCTGATATAGGCCGTTTGTCCTTGTCCTGTGACATCCTAAAGTAAACTAAAAAAAAACCTTTTAAACAAGTTGTTACTGCACAACTAAAATAAACACAACGGCTGTTAACAATAGAGTTAGTTGTTAAATCACAACTACGCCCTGACAAGTAGGCCCAAGGGGCACTTAACAAAAATTAGAAGTTATGTACTTACCATAACGTTCCATCTGAGTAGGTGGATTCATTTGTCTGCAACCTGTGGGTATGGATCCGATATCGGATCCGAACCAGCATGGTTTATTCAGCTATGGATCCGAGCTCCTAGCTCCTCCCCTCACCCACAATGCCCTGCTCTCCCTACATGACCTCAGATCGAGTTTGCCCTGCACCAACTACCCTAACCAAAGGGTAACACACCCTATGCAGGAAACTGACAAGGCCAGGGGGATAGGAGGGCGGGATGGTTGCAGACAAATGAATCCACCTACTCAGATGGAACGTTATGGTAAGTACATAACTTCTAAATCTGAAGTAGGAGAATTCATTTGTCAGCAACCTGTGGGACAGAGTCCCCAGCTACCTGAATCTTGGGTGGCCATCATGGAAGGATATACCGGAGCACCGCGGAGCCAAAGGATGCTCTACCTCTAGAAGTGACGTCCAGCTTGTAATGAGTAATAAAGGTATGAGATGAAGCCCAAGTGGCTGCTGAACAAATGTCATCCAGAAGAAACCTAGACTTAAAGACCGCTGAAGTAGAGACAGACCGGGTCGAATGAGCATGGACTCCCTCCGGTGCGGGCCTCCCAGAGACTTGGTACGCCAACAGAATACACTGAGAAATCCAGCGTGACAAAGAAACTTTGGAAATTGGTTTACCCAGATTGAATTTGGCAAAAGAAATGAACAACTGGTCTGATTGCCTATGACCAGCTGTCCTATGAAGGTAAAAACAAAGCTGCCTGTGAACATCCAAGGAATGCAGCTTGTATTCGCCTTTGTTTTGATACTTAGGGAAGAAAACAGGGAGGTTGATGGACTGATTAATGTTAGCTTCCGAAGCTACTTTAGGAAGAAATGAGGGATTGATCCTTAGGTACACCCGGTCCGGATGAAAAATCAAATAAGCGGTTTCATGGACAGGGCCTGAAGCTCTGAAACTCTCTTAGCGAAGTAATGGCTACCAAAAAGCAGTCTTAAAGGACAAGTATTTAAGATCGACTGTGGCCGAGGTTGAAGGGGAGCGGTCAAGGCCTGAAGTACCAAGGAAAGATCCCACGGGGGAACCGTTTCTTTGACAGGGGGTCTGAGCAAAAAGGTGCCTTTTAGGAAGGTTTTGCATAACTTAGCCGACATAAGAGGCCCTGAATCGTGTCCAACATGGTAATGAGATATGGCCGCCAGCTGAACTTTGACAGTGGAACTACTGGCGCCATCATTAAAGAGAGTAGTAAGGAAATCTAGAACTAAAGGAAGGGGAACCGCGAAAGGATCTAGGTCTTGCCGCTCTGCCCAAATGGAGAAACGCTTCCATTTACTGCTGTAAATTTTTCTGGTAGAGGGCTTGTGGGCCGCTACCAGAATGGCCTTAACTGGGGACGAGATACCGGGAGTCCTGATTAGGAGTGGAAGTGGAGCAGCCAAGCAGTCAACTTCAGGTTGTCCAGGTTCGGAGTTGGCAGATTCGACGGGTGTGATATCAGTTCCGGAATGGGATCTAGAATCCAAGGTGGATTCACTGAATGAGACCTTAGGTAAGGGAACCAGATCTGTCGAGGCCAGAATGGGGCAATGAGGATCATTCTGCACCCCAACCGAGAGGCTTTCTGAAGTACTTGTAGCATCAGAGGTAGAGAGGGGCATGCGTAAAGAAGACCGGGAGGCCAAGCATGCACCAGAGCGTCTCTCGGAGAATCCCCTGGAGGGGGGATTAGAGCGAAAAAACTGTCGCACTTGGCGTTTAAAGAAGAGGCAAAGAGATCGCAACAGGGAGTCCCCCACTGTGCGAAGATACATTTCGCTACTTGAGAATTGAGAGACCACTCGTACGGGGAGAGAATGGTGAGACTGAGCTTGTCCGGTAGGATGTTGGTCCGACCCGGAATATGCATTGCGATGAGAAAGCGGTTGGTGGAGATCGCCCATTCCCACACTCTCATGGCTTCTCGGCATAAAGGGTAAGACCTGGTTCCTCCCTGTTTGTTGATGTACCAGACCACCGACATGTTGTCTGATTGAATCGCAATTGTTCCCAGGGGAAGGAGGACGTGAAGTGCTGGCAACGCCAAGAGCACCGCCCTCATTTCCAGAACATTGATATGCAGGGAGGTCTCTGAATCGCTCCACGTGCCTTGGACCATCCGGCCTGCAAAATGCCCCCCCACCCGAGGAGGGAAGCGTCCGTGGTCAAAGTGGCGAGAGGGGGAGATGCACAAAAGGGGCGACCCCTGCGGAGGTCCGGAGAATGGAGCCACCACAAGAGAGACCGCTTGCAAGCCTTGATGATAGAGCAAAATCCATAAAAGAGAAGACACCTTTGATCATCATTAGTAAAATAAATACGAGCACTCATAAAATCATCCAAGGCCAACTTTGAGAGAAAAATTGCGATAGATTCAAAAGACAATCATAAGGCCTTCTTCAGCTATGTTAGAAACCTGGGTGGAAACTCCCAGATATGCTCAGAATTAGTCCAAAATGATACAAAAATCACTGAACCCACAGACATTGCCAACATACTGGCAGACAGGATCAGTGCAAACTTCACCCCCCCACCCCCCCCAAAAGGAGAGATAACTATCCCAGGAGTGCAGCCTCCCAGACATCTCCAATGCACAGGTGAAAGCTGCTCTCTCTAAAGCTAAAAACACAGCATCCATGGGACCGGATGGTGTCCCCGGCTGTGTGCTACACAAACTCAATGGGGAACTAAACCCGCACATAAGGCAGCTGATTAATCTTAGCCTTACCACAGGATACGTGCCCAAGGAGTGGCGTACGGCAACTGTGGTCCCACTCCACAAAGGCGGTGCCTCTACAGACCCTGGTAATTACCGCCCCATAAGCTTAACAAGCCTGGTCTGCAAAGCTATGGAGAGGATCATAATGGAACTCATAAACAAAGACATAGGGGACTTGCAGACATTGGACCCGACCCAGTTTGGCTTTGTCAAGGGCAGATCATGCCTTTTGAACTTGGTTGACTTCTTCGAAACAGTCACCAAGGCCATTGATGAGGGAAAGGCAGTCCATACAGCCTACCTTGACCTTGCAAAAGCTTTCGACACAATACCCCATTCGGGTATTATAGAGAAACTTACTAGCTTAAATGTAAACCCATATGTCACAAGATGGGTTGCAAACTGGCTAAAGGACAGAACCCACAGGGTTAGAGTAGCTGGTGCCATGTCAGACTCCAAGCCGGTCACAAGTGGTGTCCCACAGGGCTCAGTCCTTGGCCCCCTATTGTTCGGCATCTACTTCTCAGAAGTACAGGCTAACATAGGAGGACTATGGCTGACAAAGTTTGCAGATGACTGCAAACTGGGAGCCATAGTGGAAAGCACATCGGACACAGATATCCTTCAGAGGGGTCTCACGGAAACTGATAGCTGGTGCCAGAGCCATGGCCTGAAGTTAAATGCCAAAAAATGTATAGTCATACCCTTCGGGAAAAACAAGGTAACCCCAAGCTACCATATAGATGGCAACCCACTAAGCACAGAAGAGGTTATCAGGGACCTGGGGACCCAGGTTGACAGTGGCCTTTCTTTTGACACTCACATTGCTAAAGTGGTTAGAAAAACCTTCTACATTGCCCACCTGATCATGAAGGGATTCACATCCAGATCAAGTGAGGTCATTGTTCCCCTGTACTCTTCACTTATCAGACCAATGATCGAGTACAATGCACCATTCGGGATGTATCTCACCCGACACCTGCAGCAACTGGAGAGACCCCAAAAGTTCCTCATAAAAAGGATAAAGGGACTCCAAAATCTGTCATATGCTGCCAGAATGAAGAAACTCCAGCTCTATTCAGTCGCATACCGTCTGCTCAGAGGTGGCCTGTGCCTGATATACAAGGCCAAGTCCAACCTGGAATTAATGGACATGCTCCACCTCAAAAAATCCAAATCTACCAGATCCACTAGAGCAAGCGACTTAAACCTTAGCACGGATATAAATAGGACATGCTGGAGGGATAGATTTGTCACCCAGAGACTCCCTATGTTGTGGAATAAAATCCCGGTCCATGTGAGGCAGAGCACCTCGCTGGCTCTGTTCAAGAGAAATCTTGACCGGAGGATGGGAGATCGTAGGTTTACCCCGGGAATCATCTCTGTGTCACTGCTGGACAGAGGCACAACAAACTAATGGGCACAGTATTTTTTAACATAAGGGGTGGCGTAAGCCACAGAAACTCTGGGCTAGGCTTATAAATGCCTTGGGGCAGATAGCCTAGTATAAAGCTATGAACCTATGAACCTTGCTGATCGCAATGGGATGATACAGGGGGAGGGAGAGAAATGACCATTGCACCTGAAGTGTCCATTGAAGCACCCGCATGTCGAAGCGGGCGTGCGGAAGAAGAGTAATCGCTGCCGCCATAGACCCTAGCGCCCTCAGGACCAATTCCGCAGATGTTGAGCTGGAGTGAAGGATGGCCCGCACCTGGAGTCACAGATTCCGAACCCTGTCGGTTGTGAGAAAGGCTCTTAAATTTCTCGTGTCTAACCTGGCTCCTATAAAAATTCTATTGTTTGAGTAGGGACCAGGTTGGACTTCTCTATGTTTACCGTGATGCCTAGCTTGGGAGCTAGATGAAGGAAGGAGTCTCTTGCCAAAGAAAGTAGATGCCTTGTTGGGGCGGTGAGAAGCCAGTCGTCTAGGTACGGAAAGACCTGCACCCCCTGAAGCCTCAGGTGGGCCGCAACCACTGCTAACACTTTGGTGAACACCCTGGGAGCTGTGGTGAGACCAAAGGGAAGGACCCTGAACTGGTAGTGACTGGCTCGCAGCCGGAAGCGAAGAAACCTCCTGGATCATCTGTCCATCCGAATGTGGTAGCACGCATCCTTGAGGTCTATAGAGCACATCCAGTGATTCTCCCATAGAAGGGGGAGGATGGGCTG
The DNA here is from genome assembly GCF_019279795.1 of Protopterus annectens. Taxonomy (NCBI): domain Eukaryota; kingdom Metazoa; phylum Chordata; order Ceratodontiformes; family Protopteridae; genus Protopterus; species Protopterus annectens. The sequence goes on from NC_056744.1 coordinate 317,470,427, forward strand.
CAAAGTGACCATCCGGAACTTCTCTTTGGGAACTGACAGGTTCAACAGGGACAGGTCTAGAATGGGTCTTAGGTCCCTCGTCTTTTTTGGCACTAAAAAGAACCTGGAGTAGAACCCTGATCCGATCTGGTCTGGGGGGACGGGCTGGATGGCTCTTTTTCTCAGCAGATGGCCAATTTCTGCTGAAGCAGCCTCCCTCTGATCGGGTGGAACATCGGGGAGGATTTTTAACTTTGGGACATGAAGAAAGTGGATCCTGTAACCTCTGGATATAATCCGGAGTACCCAGCGGTCCGATGTAATGGACTCCCATGCCACTAGGTGCTCTGAGAAACGTCCCCCGACTGCCTCCAGAGTGGAGCAGTCGGGCAACCCCTCAGGGTTGCTGCATGGGCCATTCAGAGAAGGGTTCTCTGGACCCAAAGTTCCTGGGAGCCCCTCTGCCCCTAGGGCGGAGTCCTCCCTGTCCTCCTCTGCCGCGGAAGGACTGGTTGTCCGGAGCGGGTTGGGAATGCTGCGACTTCCGGAGCCACATCTTCTTCTGGCCCTTTTGGTTCCTAGAGTAGGACCTCTGGGGCACAGAGAAGCGGACTCTGACAACAGACAGCGTCTTCCCGTCCCTCTCGCTCTGAACCAAGGTATCGCGAACCATCTTGCCAAAAAGGGCAGAACCGTCAAAAGGGGCGTTCGCGAATGACGCCTTGAAGGGCTCCGTAAAATCGCAGTGGCGGAGCCAGGCCTGCCGCCTTGTGACTAGGCCCGCTCCCGCAGCTCTAGCGGCTCCCTCGGTAGCGTGGGAAAGTAACCGCATAGAGGTGTTAGTCAGAGAACGAAGAGTGGCCATACGGGTGGAGTGCATAAGTTTGTCCTCCTCCGATATGGACTCTTGGGGGGATGCAGCATATTCCTTGATAAGATCGCGCTGCATCCTAATGACGTGTGCCTAATAGTTGAGCGCCCTCACTGAGAAGGTCGCTGAACTAAAGATTTGCTTCCCCAAACGGTCCATCATCCGAGACTCCTTGCTCGGGGGATGGACTGAGGGACTCTCCTGGGCGAGTTCCCTCTTAGTGGCTGCTGCCAACAACATGGCATCTACCGGGGGTCCCTTGCTCCAGTGGGCACGGTCAGCAGGGGGGCTAAGGATCCTGTCGGGCCTCTTAGGGATTGGCTCCACGGTGTCCGGGTCCTTCCACGCCCTGGTGGTAATAAGGTCCACCAAGGGGTCGGCAGGAGGGGACACCCAAGAGGCAGACGGGCCCGCTTCAAATGCCTTCAAGAACACTGACTCGTCCGAGGAAGACTTTGGGGGAGACCACCCACCTCTGATCCGTAACATTTCCATGATGTCTCCGAAGGAGACATCCTCAGGGGGTGATCTTGGGGAGCCTTCCCCTTCCTCCAAGTCAGTGTCTTCGGTCAAAGACTCGGGGGAGTCTATGTGCCTCCTTTTACACGAATGCTTGCGAGGTGCTTCCTCGGGGTGGCTGTCCGAGGAGCTCTCACCAGCAATGTCCAGAACCACAGGAACTGCTTGGGGCAGTGAAGCGGGCTGTCCCAGTGGCCGGGTGATGGAAGCCTGGCCCAGAGCAGATGGAGTGCGGGACGGAGCCGAAGCAAGGGCCGGGGGTCCGGATGCCCTCAACAGAGCCCTCTCCACTACAAAGGCCAAGGGGGAGCCAGCCTCGACAATAGGATCCGAAAGTCGGCTCCCCCTCGGATCCGATGAGCGGATCGGAGCCGGCACAGAGCCCCTCGGATCCGAGGGACCAGTGTGCTCCAACAAGGACGGCGCCGAAGGCACACTGAGTCCCTTGGATCCGAAGCTCGGGCCAAGGCTCCGAGAGGTCGGATTCGACAGACTCGAGGGCAGGGTCGGATCCGAAGTACCCAGTACTGTCGGCGCCGACTCACCCGCGGCTCCGAGGCTGCCCGGCTCCGAGCGCTCCGAACCCGGGTAGCGGGTCGGAGAAGGAGCAATGGGCTTAAAAAAGGGGGTCTAGCTCCCCCCCAGAGGGGGGGGGGAGGCAGGAGCACTCCCATCTGCATCTGGGCTTGGATGAACCTTCGCATCATCTGGTCCAGATCAGCATCGGAGAAGCTGTAAGTAGACCTCGACGAGGCTACCGAGGTAGGCCTTGAGTGCCGCCTCGAAGGAGGTCGGGTCTCCTCATCCTCAGGCTCCGGTGAAAAGCACGGGGACCGGAGCCAAGGAGGGGGAGAGCCAGCAGCCAGAGAGGCCGGAGAAGCCCGCTTAGCCGGCGGGGCCGAAACGGAGGTCTCGGCCCGCCGCTTGTGGTGCTTCTCTCTCCGGTCCTTTTTCCTGGCTTCCCTCTCCTCCGACCCTTTGGCGGGAGTTTGAATCCCGGGTGGAGGAGGGGGAGCAGGGGCCAAAGCCGAGTCCGGGGGCAAGAGTCCCGCCAAGACCAGCTTCGACCTCCACTCCTTCAATGCCCTGGGGTTGAACCCTGCACAGATTGAACACCCTGAAGTGAGGTGTTCAACCCCAAGGCATCGAACGCACTGAGTGTGGCCATCAGCAGGGGAAAGCTTATGGCCACACTCGGAGCACTTTGAAAAAACAGCCTTTGGGGCCTCAGACATCACTATTTTTTTTTTAAAAAAAAAAAATAGTAACAATAAACTAAAACACTCACACAAAGGCCCCCCAAAAAAACACACACACACACCAACTACGAACCAGCGAGGGGAGGGTAAAAACTATATTAAATTAACACAAAAAGATATAAACAGAAGGGAAACCTAAAAATTTCACTCAAATTTAAAGTTTTAAAAATTTTAAAACCCTTTAACAAAGAATATTATAACTTAGCTTTTGGAGCTCTGACGACCCAGCCTTTACCATGCACAGCAAACTAGATCTGATGTCATGTAGGGAGAGCAGGGCATTATGGGTGAGGGGAGGAGCTCGGATCCATAGCTGGATAAACCATGCCGGTTCGGATCCGATATCGGATCCATACCCACAGGTAGCTGACAAATGAATTCTCCTACTTCAGATCTACACTTTCCTAATACAAAAGATAAGACGGGAACAAGGGGTAAACAGCAAATAACAATAAATAAAAATTAGTTATTTGAAAGAAAGGATTTACGCAAGTTAAATTCCATTTTTCGCCAATAAAGGAATCGAGCTCTGGAAACACACAAGATCTGTGCCATGGCAAACTAGATCTGAGGTATTCCAGGCAGTGCATCATGGGACAAGGGGCTAGGTCTCAAGCTTGCTAACGGCTGTGTCGGAGCCGAGGAATCGGTTCCGAACCTATCAGTGATGAATGAACGGCGAGACTGAACAACTTCACATACTGGCATTTGGCATTAAGGCTGTGACTTCGACTGTGCGCATTCGATGATGAAGTCTTTTTAGTGGATTGTTCAAATCTCATGGATCAATACATATTCTGATGTCGTTTGAGCTTTTTCTTATGAGCTACCACTATGGAAGATACCCATTCAGCTGCAGTGTCAGCTGAACAAACCACAACTTGTCACACCATTTTATCTAACTTGACTTGGACTTTGTCCTGCATGGCTATTGAAACTTTATGTGCTAGCCTGATAACTGGACTGACCTCTGGGTCTAACTTCATAGAGTACACAACTGGAAGTTTGACTAGTTTGTCTTGGAAAAGATCTGCAAAGGTAGAAAAAATGTGCTGGGCAAAATTAGAGTAGTGGTCTTTCAAGCTAACATGGTGGACTTCCTTGTTAAATAAAAGCAGTCCCATTTTCAAAGAGTGTCTGAGCCCTAATAAATGATTGGATGTGCCTCTTGACCACATAAAATAATAAGTTGTAGCTTCTTCCAGCACAGTAACACAAAAGTACTACTGAGAGTTCAGTATGAATTTCTTCACCTCCATTAGCAACATTGCACCTTGCCAAATCTAGCCTTTCACCTTTACATACTCTAGCAAATGCTTCTGCTGACACATTGCACTTGGAGCCTGTATCAACTTTGAGCTCTATGGTTTTGCCATTTATCCAAACAGTACAAAATACTTCATTATTTGCCCTTAAATCTACTGCATTGACCGTTTCATGAAGCATTGACACACCATCATCATAAACAGTAGTGCTGCCACTGTCTAACTGATCAACTCGCTTCTTAAAATGTTCCCTTTTTTATAAAAAAATGTGGGCCTTTTTATATTTTATTTAACATTTGTTAACTGGGAAAGTCCAACTTGGAACAAAGCCAATTTTCAGCATAGGGCTGGGGAGAAACGCTCCAGATGTATGTCTTCATAACATGGGTGGGACCCAGAGTACCAGGAGAAAACCCACATGAACGCAGACTCCGGACAGAAGGCATGCCAGCCGAAAATCTAACCAGAGAACCTCTTGCTGTGAGGTGACAACGCCACAGCTACACCACTGCTCAGTCCAAAATCTTTGCAAAACCTTTTGAAGTGATTCCATTTATTACATTTGTAAAAAACAGGAGGAGAGAATCCTACTATTCCAACTGTGTGGCCTACCCTTGCGTGGTGGGTAAAAAAATAAATATTAGAACACTCTTGTAGCACTAGATGACTGTGCCAGGTTGTTCAGGAGGAAGTCCTGAAAAGGACTCTAGTGCTTCTGAGAAGTGCCGGTTTCAGACAATTGGGTGGGGACCCCTGTTTGGCCCTATGAGCACCTCCAAGTTAGTCCTAAAAAGGACTCTTTTGGGTCTTCCTTTGTAGGGAAGCTGCGATTGTGGCCCTGAAAAGGACCTTTTGGGGACCTAAAAAGGACCTTTGAGTCCTTATAGAAGGACTCTGGGTCTTGTGTACCTGGGACCCAGTGGCAGAATCCTCTTGCAAGGGCTCCAAATCCTAGAGAAGGCTACAGGGACACCCTCCAAAGACTAGAGGAGGAACTCAAAGATTTCATTTGCCTGAAATGGGATCACGTCTACTTGACACACTGCAAGAGCAGAGGGTTAATACCTAAGGGCCTAAAGCTGAACAAAAGACCACCTGTCAGAAACTGCCCTGAGCGACTCCAGGAAGCCTGGAAAGAATCCATAATCACTGCCAGCCTCAAGCTTATGTACGAGCACAACATGACACAGCAAGCCAGAAACATCAAAGACCTGGAGACAATTTGCCCAGACAACAAAGAAACCAAAACAGAGTTTGGAGAAATTATGATTAGGCTCAATACCCTCTAAAACAAAATCAAGACGAGAAAGTCCAAGAAACTTGCTAGGGACTTGAGACTAAAAAAACAAAACAACTACATCCCACAACAGGATTTTTCTGGAGGCCAAGCACCAAGGGAAACAGCCCTAACCCTAATGACAACAATGCCGTTGGTACAGGACTCACCATTGACGCCAGCATTCTCAGGGGTAGGGACATCAACAGACCCTCCGCAGATAACAACGATAACCCAGAACTCAATATTGACCCCCAAAGCCAGGAATAAGAGCAATTACAAGACACCAACAACATAGAACAGGTCCTTGCCACCAGGTTCTCACACCAAGGAGGCCCAACACCCTCCGAGGCTCTCCTCCCCAGTCCCCTATACAGAAAAGAGGGAGAAAACACGGAGAGGAGTGAGGGACCTGGGGTACCTTTGGGAACCACAAGTCTCCCCAGGACAGAGAAGACAAAACAACAAACCCCCCCCCCCAGAGGTATGGAACCACTCCGTCAAACCATTGACAGAAATGGAAAGGAAAGTATTAGAGAGAGGCCTCACTTTCATTCCCTCCAGAAGGGCCAACCTCCCCCAGACCATCATTGATGCAAGGCTGTTCAGCAGAAAATTACAGCTAAAGCTCTTCTTCCACCTGAATGGGAAGAACAACAGAGACCTCAACAGCCACGCCCTGAGAGAAGCCACTTGGAAAAAAATGAGTAATTTCTGCTCTCCACCTAATCAAGTGATATCGGCTTTCCAAGAAAAATGCAAAACGGACGTCAGGCAATTACTCAAGAAGCCAAGCAAGAAGAAGAAACTGAACAATATCACAAAACCCCAGAGGGAAACACTTAAGGTACTGAGCCAAGACAGCAGCAGAAGGATCATGAAGGCGGACAAGGGAGGGGGGATCCTGATTACGGACACCACGACTTAAATCACCAAAATCACTGCCATGTTGGACAAAAAAATTTCTAAGAATCCTCGGACCTTAATCAAGCTAAAACCGTCTGCGAAGACCTGGACAACATCCATTATGAAATATACGACGAGGAAATCAATGGGTCTAACACCAATGAGTTTCTGAAAGTCCAACACCCAAGAATGCCTCAGTTTTACGGGACACCTAAGCCCCACAAAAATCTGCTGGACCTCCCCTATAGGCTGGTCACAGCTAGTGGGGGCTCAGTCACAGAACCTACAGCAATCTATGTGGACTTCACCCTCTAACCCTAGCGGCCAATAAACAAACTTACATTTTAGACTCCATGGACTTCCTGAATAAAATAAAAAACCTGAAAGAAGGTTCCATCCTAGTGACAACTGACGTAGAAGCTCTTTACTCTGTGCTACCCCACGACTTCTGTATACAGGCCACAACTGAGACCTACCATAAGGACAACACTGCACTACCAGGGGAACAAAAAAACTCGAATGGCTACTATCCCTAGTCCTCAAAAACAACTTCTTCAAATTCAATGACAACATCTACAGGCAAACCACATGGGAGCTGCCATGGCCCTCAACTTGGCAAATACAGCCCTAAGGAAATGGGAAACAGACTTCATACACGGTTCTCCTTTCTACAACCAAATGTCCTGCTACTACTGGTTTATTGATGACATTTTTCTCATCTGGGAGGGTAGCAAAAAAGACCTGGAGAGTTTCCTGACCTACATTAATTCCACCATGAGCTTCCTGAGGCTTACCTCCAAAACCAGCCAAGAAAAAGTGGAATTCCTGGACCTCCTGAGTTCCATAGATCAGGCGAAAAAAGTCTTAGACCACGACCTCTACAGTAAACCCAGCAGGGTCAACTTTCTACTAAACGCAGGGAGCATGCACCCTCTTAGGTTGAAGAAAAATGTCATTAAATCACAGGGGCTGAGAATAGCCAGGATCACGAAGGATCTAGACAATTTCCTTCGTAACATCCATCAACTAGAAAAGGATTTTTTGGCAAGAGGGTACACCAACAGGACCATCCGGCAGATACTGGACCCCATTACCAAGCACAGAAGCAACGACGACTTCAAAGTACACCAAAGCGCCAGGGTGAAGGACAGATGCAACAAGGAGTACCAGCTCAACTGCATCCTTGAATACTCAACCAACTTCAGAGAAATACAGGACATCATCAGGAACAATTGGTCCATCGTCATGGGCAATCGACATTTTGAGCACATCTTCCCCCATGTTCACCACTAAAAATGCCCCAGCATCAGGGACCACCTTGAGAGAACACCCACGATGGACAATGCACCCAAAGGCACCAACACATGCAATGTACCCCCTTGCCATTACTGTAAGTACACTAGCAAAAAGGACAACTTCTACTGCCCCAACAATAAGAAGATTTATACAACCAGGATCTCAGGATGTTGGACCACCACCAGAGTAGTATACAGGGCACAATGCATCAAATGCACAGCGTTTTAGGTCTGGAAAACTGTTAACATGCTAAAAACAAGGACTGCAAGACACCTTTTTGACATCAGGCATGGCATACCCACGAACCCACTGGCCATGCACGCAAAGAAAAAAACTGGGCAACAGGACCTTCCGTTTTCATATACTAGGATCAAGTAAAAAAGGAACCTTTTTCAGGAGACCACAATTTGAAGTTGGACAGCAAAGTACTTAAATGGCAAATAGAACTGGCAGCCAGAAAACTCCCAGGACTCAACACGTCTGAATCCATCATACACATACTCAACCTCAGGACCCTAAACCACAGACTTTTTGGATAATCTCAAAGGACAATCCCATGGACACCCAACAGAGTAAGACACCACTCTGTCAAAGATGTAGCAAAAATATAGTAATAGAAGTTAAAAGGTTTTATTGCAAAATGTGAGGTGTTGCCTGCTCTTCACTCTGTGAGGCTCTGTATGTATGAGCAATGTTTTTTAGATGAGGCAGGAATTTAGTCTGTCACCTATACTGTTGCTTCCCTATCCCACTTTCTCACATTTATGTTTCACAGTATTCCCATTATTAATTCATTTTAGTTTATTTTTATAGCATTTTACTGTTATTGGTCCACCTACATTTTGTTTTACATAGATTAGTACTGTCTATCTTTTCCAGCATTTAATCAGACAGAAGGACCTAACCTGTCCATGTCGGAGATAAACTCCTGTGTCTTTGTTTAGCTTTTCTTTAACATCTCGTTAACATAGCTTCTCAGTCTATTCCATGTATTCAGTCATTGTGTCATTCCTTAACATAAAGGTATACTGGGATTTTCTCCAGAAGTCGGGTTTGGAATACAAAAACAAATTCTCCTCTAGTTTCCGCCCATTTCCTGAAACATCCAGGTCTAGTACACTTTTTTTATTAAGTACGAACACGCAGGCCACTTTTTCTGGGCTTCTGGGTAATAACGCAAATAATTCAAAACAGGCTATTCCGTTTTTAAGTACTAAGCACGGTTTTGAGTGCCGCACTAGCCTTGAATATCACCCATGTACTTCCATTGATCCCTAGCTCGTTTTTGGCACTTAAAGTAATCACAGCACTACCCTGTACACATTTGCTAGGCTAAAAAATTGTTTGTAATATTTTGTATCCCTCTTATATTCCCCTCATCAGCTTGGCTATTTTCAAAACTGTGAACCAATGCTAAACCAAAATGGAGCAATCCTCCACGTGGCTGTGACCAAACCGTACGAACAAGACCTCTTCCCCAACAGATATTCAACCCTGCAGAACCAGCTCTGGTTCCCCAAAGATCTCCACAAGCATGTCTCTCTGCTTGAGGCGTTCTTACATAAGTGCCCTTCGTCAGCTCTCTCTATTCTCTATGGATTATTTGTTTCTGGCACGTAGTTGCTTATCTCTTAAAAAAGTTGACAATCTTTAGTATGGAGGGCATGAAATACGGGCTACTGCAAAGTTTGGGATATTTTGGGAGAAGTTTAGTAGCGTGTATTGCACGTGGCTTTAGCTGATCCTTTCACCTAGATCAACTTTTCCCGCTAGAAGTCAGCCTCACAGAGCCAGCTACGTTTCCCCAGAGGTCTCCACTTGCCAGGCAGCCCGCTGCAGTCACTCCAACCCAGGGACCGTTCGATTCCAGTCCTCGCTACCCACTTATTACTTATTCCTCTCTAATGGTTTAGGCATGACATAACTTTACAATATCTGGGTTTGAACTTAATTTGGGTGGGTGAATATAATTTAATCAACTGAAATTATTGTAATATTGTAACATAGTATTTCACGAGGTTTGCAGGACATCTGGTGGAGATTAACAGATGGTTAGGCTAATTGCGACACTCATTTCTTTTCTACCCATTTCTATTTTTCACCCCCCTTTTTTTTGTTATTCTCATCTATACTATTTGGTCTTATTTTTAAATAAGCCATTATGCATTAGCTGACTCGTAGACAAGACTAATTACTCAACAGAGACTCTCGGTGTTTCACTCATGGCTTAAAATGTGGTTCTTTGAGGGCGCACGTTCCATCTACCAGGCTCACAGTTAAGTTAGCCAAGGAGCATGTGGACATTCTGGATCGCCCTGGGGATCCCTCAGCCACCTTCCATATAGGTTTGGTCCCCCTCTTCCACTGGTGCTGATAGAGCCACCACCCACTGTACTCCAGTTACAAACCTGCATACTAGGGTCGGCACTGCATAGCTCTGTTCTCGGCTTGCCAAGGGTGCATTTTCTTGCAGGACTCTCGGCCGTGGACTTATCACCAGGACTGAAGAACACTAAGAAACAGAGCTCCATAAACAAACAGAGTTCCACCTCATTTCTAGCCACCCCCCCCGGTTTACTCTATCCTCTGAGAGGTATCCACAGTTTGGACCATTTCTAGACTGGGACGCACACAATAATAAATAATGTGGCACAGTTTTAGCTGATATTAACCTATAAAACGATAAAGATAGGATAAAGACGTTGCAGAGGGAAACTACATGTAGCTGGAAGACACAATGAATGAAACTTTCAATTGTAAACTTTCATTCAGGTTTCCAAACCTTACAGCATATAAACTACATATTCCACAGTGAACTCCAATAGACGGTGGCTCCCTTGCATCATTTCATTATGTTTTTATTACTTTTTACTTTGTATTATCGGATGGATTCTTTTCATATGTTACATTATGCATTTATCAGTCACTTCATCTTGTTTTCATATTTTTATAATTTGATTGATTTTTTCACTTGTATCATTATACATTTTTCACTCGTATACTATATAAAAATAGATGGCATTATATATTGAATTCTGAGAGTTAACTCAGTGCAGATAACCTAGGGAGCTTAGCCTACACGTGGTAAGAACGCTTAAAATGGCAGACATACGCCATTTTGGTTCCCCCCATTTCATGTTAGATGTTTGTGATGTTGAAGTGGAAATTCTGTTACAGGTTCATAGGTTCATACTAGGCTATCTGCCCTAGGGCATTTATAAGCCTAGCCAGAATGTGTTTGGCTTTCGCCACCCATTTTAAATTTATTTTGCTATGCCCTTTTTCGAGGTTAGTATACTGTGTCTCTGTCTAACAGTGACATAGAAGTGATACCCAGGGTAAACCTACGATCTCCCATCCACTCATCAAGATTCCTCTTGAAGAGAGTCAATGAGGGACTCTGCCTAACCTGGACTGGGATTTTATTCCAGAGTGAAGGGAGCCTCTGGGTTATGAATCTGTCCCTCCAGCATGTCCTATTTATTTTAGTGCTGAGGTTCAAGTCCCTCGAGCGTGTAGCTCGATGGGATTTGGATTTTCTGAGGTGCAGCATGTCCATTAATTCCGGATTGGACATGGCTTTATACGTCGGGCACAGATCGCCACTGAACAGGCGGTATGCCACTGAGTAGAGCTGAAGTTTCTTTAACCGGGCAGCATATGGCATCTGTTTGAGCCCTTTGATCCTCTTGGTGAGGTACTTTTGGGGTCTTTCCAGTTGCTGCAGGTGTCTGGTAAGGTACATCCCAAAAGGGGCATTATACTCAATTATGGGCCTGATGAGGGATGAGTAAAGAGGCACGATGACCCCCCCTGATCTAGATGTGAATCCCTTCATGATTAGGTGGGCTATATAAAATGTTTTTCTAACCACTTTGGCCACGTGGTTGTCAAATGAGAGATTGCTATCAACTTGGGTCCCCAGGTCCCTAATTACTTCTTCTGTACTTAATGGATTACCACCTATGTGGTAATTTGTGGGCACTTTGTTTTTGCCAAAGGGGATGACTATACACTTTTTGGCATTTAGCTTGAGGCCACAGCTCTGGCACCAGTTGTCTGTTTCTATGAGGCCCTTTTGGAGGATGCTTGTGTCGGCTGGAGAGTCGATTATGGCCAGTTTGCAGTCATCTGCGAACTTGGTCAGCCACAGTCCTTCCGTGTTGGCCTGTACCTCCGAAAAATATATACCGAACAAGAGAGGTCCCAGGACTGAGCCTTGTGGGACACCACTTGTAACTGGTTTGGAGTCTGACATGGCTCCAGCAATTCTAACCATGTGGGTTCTGTCCTTGAGCCAGTTTGCAATCCATCTAGTGACATAGGGGTTTATATTTAAGCTGGTGAGCTTATCTATAATGCCCGAGTGGGGTATTGTATCGAAGGCTTTTGCGAGGTCCAGGTAGGCTGTGTGGACCACCTTCCCCTCGTCAATGGCCTTGGTGACTGTTTCAAAGAAATCAACCAGGTTTAAGAGGCAGGATCTGCCCTTAACAAAGCCAAACTGGGTAGGATTCAGTGTTTGTAGGTCCCCAATATCTTTATTTATGAGGTCCATGATGATCCTTTCCATAGCTTTGCAGACCAAGCTAGTCAGGCTTATGGGGCGATAGTTTCCAGGATCAGTTGAGGCACCACCTTTATGGAGAGGGACCACTGTTGCTGTACGCCACTCTTTGGGCACATATCCTGTAGTAAGGCTGAGACTGAACAGTAGTTTTATGTTTGGGTTTAGCTCTTCTTGGAGTTTATGTAGGACGCAGTCCGGGACACCATCTGGTCCCATTGATGCTGTGTTTTTTGCTTTGGAGAGGGCAGCTCTTACCTGAGCATCTGAGATGTCAGGGGGGCAGCACTCTGCTGGGATAGATATTTGCCCTTTTGGTGGGGGGGGGGGGGTTTGTGCTGAACCTGTCAGCTAGGATGTTGGCAATGTCTGTGGGTTCGGTGTATTTTTTGTCATTTTGGACTAATTCTGAGCATATCTGGGAATTACCACCCAGGTTCCTAACATAACTAAGGAAAGCCTTGTGATTATCCTTAGTGTCCTGTGCAATTTTTCTCTCGAAGCTGGCCTTAGACAATTTTGTGTGCGCCCGTAGTTTTTTGCTAATACTGATCAGGGATGCCTTCCCTTTTTGGGATTTTGCTCTATCATGTAGTAGCTTCCTCCTTCTATTGTATAGTTTGTTTATGGCTGGGGTCCACCAGACAGGACGTCTGCCTTTGGAGGATTGGGTCTTGGTTTTATTTGGGATCGCATGATCCATGCATTCCTGAAGGTGTTCATTGAATGCGTTTATAAAGGATTCTGCGGTCTGGGCCGTATTTTCCACAGGCCCGGGGGCTTTGAAGGATTCCACCCCAGTTTTGAGGAGTGTGAAATTTGCTTTAGAGAAGTGGTTTTCTGGGCAGGGGGTGGGGTCAGGGTGTGAATATCCAGTGAGATTAGTTTATGGTCTGATCTTACCAGGAGGGATACACTTCTGGTCTGGAGCATAGAGTCTCCATGTTGGTGATGATCAGGTCCAGTATGTTTTCCCCTCTTGTGGGAGTGGTAACAAGTTGTTCCATAGCATTTGAGTTTATAAATTCTAGGAACCTTTGGGTTAGGGTGTTGGAGCTAGAGTAATGCTCCCAGTCTATGTTTGGGTAGTTGAAGTCGCCCAATATAATGGTGTTTGGAGAGACCTTCATATTTTCCAGTGTTCTCAGGAAGGTGGGGTTCCTGGGTTTGGGAGGGTGGTCTGTAGCAGGCTATAAACTGGAAGGCAGTTTTACCCACTGTTAGTTGCACATGGATAGTCTCTGATGCTTCGTGCTTTGCCACCAACCTGGAGGTTTGGGTATCTGTTGCATTTTTTTTTTTTTTAAATAAAGTGGATAAACCTTTAACATCACATTCCACAGAAAATAAAGAACCACTAGAACATTGTAAAAATAAAATAAAAAATAAAAAACAAATATAACATATTGAACCAAAAATCTGTATAAAAGAGGAGCCTAACTCAGACTGTATGGTCTAAATTACCTATCTGTATGAAATTTTCAATCACTTGAATTCAAGCCCTTCTGGACCTAACTGAGAGATGTAACTGATTAGCCACACCCACCAGAGAGAGGCCCTCAATAAAGGCCCCGACCTAGCCCCCTCCCTGGTGATTGGCTAAGTGACTAGACACACCCTCTTTTGCCTGAATAAATGTAAGCACAATACAGTTGGTTTAATCACTCAGAACATGCTTGGAGGAAACACTGAACTGTTAACTTGAAGATCTGGAAAACAAAGGACTGATTCTTGAACTCAGCTGGCTTCAGAGTCTATTTTGTTCCAGCTATAACTGTGTACCAAGGTGACCTTCCAACCTGGGCACACACTCCAGATCAGTTCACACATCTATGTGTTTATGTTTTGTCTGTATGATTGTTTTTGTCTTATTTCTACACAGGTACAACTTAGTCCACACAAGGACAACAAAGGTTCTTATAAGAACTCTGAGATTTCTCCACAGGGTCATCCCTACAAGGACTACAAAGGGTCTTCTAAGAACCCTCTAAAATCACAACCAACAGTACAGCCAAGGTTCTTTTAAGAGCCTTTGTGGATCCCAACCCAGCACACACAAAGGTTCTTTTACGAACCAGCTGAGATTCACTGGACCTCGGAACCTCAGCCTTGACCCAAAAAGGAGGGTCCGGACAAAGGTTTTTCTAAGAACCAGGTGGGATCACACCCGCAAGCACATGACCTCGGACCCTCTGCCTTGAACCTAAAGGGAGAGCCTGAACAAAGGTTCTTTTTAGAACCACCTGTATTCACATCTATGGACACGAGGCCTCAGACCCTTAGCATTGACCCAAAAGGGAGAGTCTGAGCCCTGGACTAATAGAAGGTCCATCTCTAACCTCTTGCAAGAGGGATTCTGCCACTGGGTCTCAGGTACACAAGACCCAGAGTCCTTCTAAGGACTTCAAAGGTCCTTTTCAGGACCCTGACTGATCCTTTTCATGGCCACAATCGCAGCTTCCCCACAAAGGAACACCCAAAAGAGTCCTTTTTAGGACTAACTTGGAGACGCTTATAGGTCCAAACAAGGGTCCTACCCAATCATCTGAAACAGGCATTTCTCAGAAGCACCAGAGTCCTTTTCAGGACTTCCTCCTGAACCACCTGGCACAGTCATCTAGTGCTACAAGAGTGTTCTAATATTTATTTATTACATTTGTGGCATTGTTGACCAAAAGCTAAACACTTTTCCCTTTTAGATTCATAGCTTCCACCACAATTGACAGTTGGCAATGAAACTAGATTGGGGCCCATGTTTCGAGTTTGCTGACTCACTCTTATGCTTCACTTAGACTGTGCGAAGTCTGGAATGTGCAAGAAAGTTCTGGGGTTTCCCAGTAGATGCTGCAGGGGTTACAGCTGCCATGTGCTTGGGCCGGTTTCTTTTAATAACGTGATACAGCCTATCAACATGAGCTTTATCACTGTGCCTTCTAGAGATACTCTCATTTGTAAGCATATTTGTGTCCCTTTCTGTGAGCTCGTATATCTGACAAATCTCAATGGCCTTATTCAAAGTTAAATCACTGTCACGAAGCAAAATTTTTCTCACAGTATTATCTTTTATACCACACACAAGTCTGTCCTTTATCAACTCATCTCTTAAGGCACCAAATCTGCACATTTTAGCTTTATTTCTCAGGTCAGTTATATGCTGCAAAAGTTTCACCAGCCTTTTGATTCCTTGTGCAAAATAAGTGCCTTTCCATTATAACATTTGTCTGGGAGTTGCACATTTCTCTAAATTTACTTTTTAAGCACTTAGGGTCCTCCCTTGACTCATCTGGTACAACAATATGATGGTTTTCCCCTCTCCAGCATAAATAGCAGATGCATACACAAATGTTCCCTTTTTATTGCTTTTGACCCAGCTAAATTAAGTAGAACAAATGCCTTTGTACGATCATATTTATCAGAAAATGCAGCTAGTATGAAAATGTACTCTTGCTCAAACACTCTCCAGTTCTCAGCAATATTACTGTCAAACACAAATGCACTGGGTTTTGAATTCAGTCTGCCATGCCCACAAAGTATACACAAACACACTGAAAATATGGCCCTTTGTAATTGCATACAAACTGTTCTGTGAACTTGTAACATTCAAATATACAATAAACTCTTCAGAATACTTTACTTTGCAAAATATGCCTTGCAGTGGCTGTACTTTGTGAAATATGTGCTGTAATGGCTATACTTTGCAAAATAGCTTTACTGAAACACTGCACAAACATGCAAACACTTTACACACTTCTGATAATTTGGATACCTTTGCTTAATAAGAAAATACAAGTTTTGTGAAAAATGCAGTCATTCCCCTTTATTTTATTCATTTTATTTAATACAGACTTTATTTCAAACATTTTCCGTATTAATTTGAATATTTTTATCAATATCGTACATATCTGTTTAGGCAAATATCGTTTGGAATGCTCTGTATGCCTCGTTTCATATTATACGAAAAGGAATAGTGCTGAGCAAGTTTTAATACCTGAAATTCGTTTCTGACCTGTTTTGTGAAGTTTGCACATTTTTAATATGATCCACTCATCTATATCCCACCAGCATCTGGACAAGTGTCTTAAAGGGACAATCCCAGGGATTTTTTGTATTGATTCAGCCTTTGTTTACATTTCAGGTTTGCCTTGATGAGCATGCTCACTTTTGGCTGAGGGGGTTGGGGGAAGATTGCGTGCAGGAAGCTTCAAAGGTGTTAGCCAAATTCCATCTCAAATTGCAGTGTCACTCATTCATTAGTTGAATCTGTGCATTTGCCCATTGAGAAAAGTAGCCTTTCAGGCATTTAATGACCTAACTACTGCTGCTGTTACTATAGAAAACACAGCAATAATGCAATACTTTTAAAGGGGTATTATTTTGTTTCTAAAATCAGTTACTTGCTAGAGTACTTTATCTTTTAGTGCAGTGTAAGTCATATATTTACACAGAGGCAGGATTTTTAGAGAAGGTTGATAACATACTGTAGGATAGATGTCACAAACTTAAGTGTGGTTTGGTTGTTATTAGGAAATGCTAAGACTTTACTGTTTGTTCTTTTGTATTTCCCTTCCCCCACCCACAGGCCATTAGATTAGTTGATCTAGTCACACTCAAATCTGCATTCTTTGCAGCACCGAAATTACATCTTTAGTATGTGCTTGATTTTGTAAAACTTACTGGAAAGTCTGCTCTTCATTTTTTCCCTTAGAACTACTCTACTTGTAATCTAAACAGTCTATTCTCTATCTGTAAAGCTCAGCACTTGTTCCTAAAGCATTTTTTAGTCAGGTAAAGCACTTCTATATTATACAAAGTACTTCACTAGCTTAAAACCCCCTTGAGTACCCACTTCCCTATAGGTCCTTTCTGACTCAGTTACACAGCAAACTTTTTCATTTCTTCTAGCATGTCAAAGGGTCAGTTGCTAGCGTCCTCTCCTGCTCAGCTGGTGAATCTGGGAATATTGAGGCAATGTTACAATTGCCTCATGTACACAGACAACCCTCTCCTCCTCCCACAAAACACAAATACATGCGAGAGATGCAACTTTATAGCCAAACTGGAGGCTGAGCTCTCTCAACTCAGGACTGGCAAAACCAGACAGGAGGAGAAGGTAACCACACACACCATAAACCCAGTCTCACATAGAACTATCACAACTACAAATCAAAGACATACTCGGAGGCACGGATCAAAAATCTACCAAAACAGCAGAGGCCTCCAAAGCAGACACCCCAACAACTGCCACCTCATGACATAACACAAGCAACACACAGATCACAAAGTCAGTGTGCAAATCAGTCACAACCCTTAAGGCCAAACACAATGCCAGACACACTTGTCATAGGTGACTCCATAGTCAGACACACTGACGTCCCACTCACCAGACTGAACAAGGAGAGGGTCACAGTAAGCTGCCTGTCGGGCGCTAGAATCCGCCACATAACACAAGCACTCAGGTCACTCCACAGCAAGTACAAGTATGACTCAGTCATTGTCCATGCCGGTGTGAATGACCTGAGACGTACCTCCCTGGACTACATGAAAAGAGACATAAAGGAGCTCTCAGATTATGTAGCCCAGGCTGGTATGACCCTGACCCTGAGCAGTATCCTACCTTCACCAAGAATGATGCCACAATACAGAGACAAAATGATCAGTTTTAATAATTGGCTTAATTTCTGGTGTCATTCTAAGGGGATCCAATGTCTGTCTGCCTGGAATGACATGCTTGACAAGCCACGCTGCTTCACAAGGGACGTCTTGCACCTGTCACCCCTGGGTTTCCGGATATTGGCAAAGGCTCTTGCCACCCCCAGAGTGCCTTTTTTAGACAAGGCTCAAATTCTAAACCCACCGCCCTAGAAAACAATAATGGAAAAAAACTAAGGGTAATGCTGCTCAATGCCAGAAATCTAAATCTCAAGATGCACGCCCTCGAAGCCCTCCTCAGTATGGAGAACATCGATGTCTGTGCTGTGACTGAAACCTGGTTCAAGGCTCCTGAGAGCACCCCGGCACTATCAGGTTTTACCTCATATCATGCGTTCTGGTCCCAAAACCCGGACCGTACCACAAAAGGAGAGGGTGTATCCATATTCATCAAGGATACCCACACCTCCAGGCTGGTGGCAACTCACGAAGCATCAGAGACCATTCAGGTGCAATTAACCATAGGCAAAACTGCTCTACAGTTTGTAGCATGTTACAGGCCACCCTCTCAAACTCAGGAACCCCACACAGCCTTCCTGAAGACACTGGAGAGTATAAATGTCTCTCCAAACACCATCATATTGGGTGACTTCAACTACCCAAACATAGACTGGGAACATTACTCAATCCCCAATACCCTAGCCCAAAGGTTCCTGGAGTTCATAAACTCAAATGCTATGGAACAACTTGTCACCATTCCCACAAGAGGTGAAAATATACTAGACCTGATCATCACAAACATGGGGACAAAATGCTCCACACCGGAAGTATATCCCTCATTGGTGAGATCAGACCATAAACTAATCTCACTGGAGATCAACATCCCGCCCCCACCCCCAACAAAAAAGACCACAGTGAAGAACTTCTCAAAAGCCAACTTCACACTTCTTAAGACTGGTGTGGTATCCTTAAAGGCCCCTGAGCCATTGGAAACCACAACCCACGCTGCTGAATCCCTTACATATGCTTTCTACGAGCACCTCCAGGATTGCATGGATCAAGCAATCCCAAATAAAATCAAGACCCTTTCCACCAAAGGCAAGCGCCCAATCTGGTGGACCCCAGCCATAAACAAACTTTACAACAAGAGGAGAAAGCTACTACAAGATAGAGCAAAATCCCTAAAAGGGAAGACATCTCTGATCAATACTAGTAAAACTACAATCACTCATAAAATCATCCAAGGCCAACTTTGAGAGAAAAATCGCCAAGGACTCAAAAGACAATCATAAGGCCTTCTTTAGCTATGTTAGAAATCTGGGTGGAAACTCCCACATATGCTCAGAATTAGTCCAAAATGATACAAAAATCACTGAACCCACAGACATTGCAAACATACTGGCAGACAGGTTCAGTGAAAATTTCTCCCCTCCCTCCCCCCCAAAAGGAGAAATATCTATCCCAGCAGAGTGTAGCCTCCCAATCATCTCAAATGCCCAGGTGAGAGCTGCTCTCTCTAAAGCTAAAAACACAGCATCAATGGGTCCGGATGGTGTCCCCGGCTGTGTGCTACACGAACTCAATGAGGAACTAAACCCACACATAAGGCTGCTGTTTAATCTTAGCCTTACCACAGGATACGTACCCAAAGAGTGGCGTACGGCAACTGTGGTCCAACTCCACAAAGGCGGTGCTTCTACGGACCCTGGTAATTACCGCCCCATAAGCTTAACAAGCCTGGTCTGCAAAGCTATGGAGAGGATCATTATGGAACTCATAAATAAAGACATAGGGGACCTACAGACATTGGATCCTGCCCAATTCGGCTTTGTCAAGGGCAGATCATGCCTCTTGAACTTGGTCGACTTTTTTGAAACAGTCACCAAGGCCATTGATGAGGGTAAGGTAGTTCACACAGCCTACCTTGACCTTGCAAAAGCTTTCGACACAATACCCCACTCGGGTATCATAGAAAAGCTCACCAGCTTAAATGTAAACCCATATGTCACAAGATGGGTTGCAAACTGGCTCAAGGACAGAACCCACAGGGTTAGAGTTGCTGGTGCCATGTCAGACTCCAAGCCGGTCACAAGCGGTGTCCCACAGGGCTCAGTCCTGGGACCCCTCTTGTTCGGCATCTACTTTTCAGAAGTGCAGGCAAACATAGGAGGATTGTGGCTGACAAAGTTTGCAGATGACTGCAAACTGGGCGCCATAGTTGAAAATCCATCAGACACAGATATCCTTCAGAGAGGTCTCAGAAACGGATAACTGGTGCCAGAGCCATGGCCTTAAGCTAAACGCCAAAAAATGTATAGTCATACCCTTTGGTAAAAACAAGGTAACCCCAAGTTACCACATAGGTGGCAATCCATTAAGCACAGAAGAGGTTATCAGGGACCTGGGGACCCAAGTTGACAGTAACCTTTCTTTTGACACTCACATTGCCAAAGTGGTTAGGAGGACCTTCTACATTGCCCACCTGATTATGAAGGGATTCACATCCAGATCAAGGGAGGTCCATTGTTCCCCTGTACTCTTCACTTATCAGACCAATGATTGAGTACAATGCCCCATTCGGAATGTATCTTACCCGACACCTGCAGCAATTGGAAAGACCCCAAAAGTTCCTCATCAAAAGTATAAAGGGGCTCAAAAATATGCCATATGCTGCCCGACTGAAGAAACTCCAGCTCTATTCAGTCGCATACTGTCTGCACAGAGGTGACCTGTGCCTGACATACAAGGCCATGTCCAACCCGGAATTAATGGACATGCTCCACCTCAAAAAATCCAAATCCACCAGAGCCACAAGAGCAAGAGACTTAAACCTCAACACGGATATAAATAGGACATGCTAGAGGGACAGATTCATCACCCAGAGACTCCCTATGCTGTGGAACAGAATCCCGGTCCATGTGAGACAGAGCACCTCGCTGGCTCTGTTCAAGAGGAATCTTGACCAGTGGATGGGAGATTGTAGGTTTACCCCGGGGATCATCTCTGTATCACTGCTGGACAGAGGCACGGCAAACTAATGGGTATAGTATTCTTCAACCTAAGGGGTGGTGAAAGCCACACAACTAAGGCTAGGCTTATAAATGCCCTAGGGCAGATAGCCTAGTATGAACCTATGAATGATTATCCCAGCCTGGGCAACTGTATTTTTGTTCATGCTGGTTGCAACATGCTTTTTTTTTTCCTTTACAGATAATTATGTTTCATATGTTCAGCAATAGTGTTGCTTATTAGTGCAAGTACTCATGCCGACATATATTTATACAATAGTTTCTCCTTAGTTCACAGACAGCATTGCTTTGAACATTTGGATTCTTGGAAACAAACCCACCGAGTTGCAAATGTCCTAATAGAAGAATAAAATCTCATAACATTTCAATAAGAATGTGAGACAACATTGAAACAATCTCGTTACTTTTACTAAAAGTATTTTCCCCTTAGCTGACACCTTTCAGGAATCACACAGCAACTGTCTGTATAATAGTGATTCCATACAACTCAATTTATTTATTTTTTTCCCTGCGCTGCAATAAAATGTTTGGATCTTTCACTCTTTCCCTGAACATTTGACTGCAAGAGAGTTACAGCAGTCACCATTTGAAAGTTGAGGCAAATGTAGTCTCTGTATTTCCCTATATTTTTATGTGTGTGCATAAGTATGCACGCAATACGTAACCTAAGTTTATATTCATGTGGTTGTAAAACCATAGCCTTGCTATGTCTTACTGACCGGCTTGCAATTCAAGGCATTCCTGAATGTCCTGTCAAATGTGTATATGCTGGATATGTAGCAATGCATGTATTTTATTAAAACTTTGTATGCAGTGCACCTAATTGTTTAGTGGTATACTTCACTGTTAATATTGGAATTCTCATAACTTTTCTCAAACTTGTTTCTTTTGTAACTCAGATGGCTATGTTGATCAGACCACTTACCCCTCATCAAGATGGAAACAGATAATTTAAATAACTAAATGCATTTGTCATGTGTCATTATGTGTTTATCACATGCATTGCTTTGGTTGTTTAAAATGTATTTGCTGTATATCTTTATGTCATTATAGATCCACTGCGCACACACACAATCTCACTCACACACACACACACACACACACACACACACACACACACACACACACACACACACACACACACACACACACACACACACACAAATCTGTCTATGAACTTGTGTGCGTCTTTTCTTATGTATGTAGATGTACCTACACCTATATGTGTGGTGTGTTGGTGAATCTATACATGTACACACTCCTACACTGGCATGCAGGAGGTATTTGTATGCTCCTAACAGCATTCGTGTCACTGACCCTTTATTGCTAGTTTTACAAGTAAGATTTTTTTTTTCCATTCATCATATGCCACTTGACAAGAATATTAAAAGTGTGACTCAAACTACAGAAACTATAGACCCATAAGCTTAACTAGCCTTATCTGTAAGGCCATGGAACAAATCATTATGGACCCTGTAAATAAGGACATAGGTGATCTCCAAACCCTTGATCCGACAATTTTGGTTTTGTCAAAGACAGGTCATGGCTGTTAAACCTGGTAGACTTCTTCAAAAACATCACCAGAGCCATAAAAAAGGCAAAGGTGTGCATACAGCCTACCTTAAATAAACAAAGGCCTTCAACACAGTCCCACATTTGGGCATCATTGATAAACTCTCCCAGTTGAATATCAACCCTTATGTTGTCAGGTAGGTTGCTAACTGGCTCTCCTTCAGATCATACTCAGTCAAAGTTGGGGACTTTCCCCTGACCAGCAGACCTGTCAGCAGTGTAGTTCCACAGGTTTCAGTGCTGGACCCCCTATTGCTTGGAATATACTTCTCAGAAGGTCATGCCAAAATAGACCGGCTGTGGCTGACTAAGTTTGCTGATGACTGCAAATTAGGTGCCATCATTTAATCCCCAAACAATGTCAATATACTTCAAGAGGGATTTACACAAATGAATGATTGGTGCCAAAGCTGTGGACTCAAACTCATTGCTAAAAAAATGCATTATCATCTCATTTTGTAAAAATCATATCCCTGCAGACTATCATATAAATAATATCCTACATTAACAACTCAATAGTGAGAGAATTGGGAAAACAAGTTGACTGTAGCCTAAACTTTGACCACAGTGTGTCTACTGTGGTAAGGAAGGCATTCCATGTTGCTCAACTCATTAGCAAAGGCATTGCCTCAAGAGTGAAACAGGTCATAACTCCACTGTACTCAACCCTCATCAGGCCAATACTCAAGTACAATGCTCCCTTTTTGTATGCACCTTACCTGGCACCTGCAGCCACTTGAGAGACCTCAGAGATGTCTAACTAAGAAAATTACATGGTCTCCACCACGTCATACATTGATAGACTGAAGTCACTGTCACTTTACTCAGTAGTATACAGACTACTTAGAGGAGATCTGTGTCTGGCCTACACAGCAATCTCATACCCACACCTAACAGAAATGCTGCACATCCACAAGACAAATGGGATAAGGGTCACTTGTCCCATGAACCTTAACCTGGCCTGCGACATAACTAGGACCTGCTGGAGAGACAGCTATGTCTCTCAGAGGTTGCCACTCCTCAGGAATAAGATATCAATTCACATCAAATAGAGCCCCTCTATGACACTGTTTAACTGTAGCCTGGATGACAGCATGGGAAACCACAAATTCCTTGCTGTGGATTTCACCTAAGACCCTCCTAGATATGGGCAGCCATTGCTAACTAAGATTTTGAGTTTAGGCTAGATCCTTTATATTGGGTTTCTCTAGTATTATATTGGGTACACACGGCTAGGGTTATATAAACCTTTGGGTCAGTAGCCAAGTAACCACCTATGAACCTGTCAAGTAACAAGAGTATTCTTTCTTTCAGTCATCTACATTTTTAGAGATGATAATCTTATTTGAGTTGGCACACTCTCAAACTGCACTGCATTTTTTTTCAGGATAACTGTTGCCATTGTCCCTGAGAATTTGGTGGGGAGAGGTACTTAAGAGGAAGCAAGCTCAGCAGCAGGTGGCCAAGAATAATTATATGTAAACATTAATTTGCCATTACATAGTTGTAGTTCTTCCTGGATATGCAAACAGAAGGCAAACAAGGTACTCCCAACTCAAAATCGGACAACATAAGTATAGTGCAGGCAGGGAGCAATCAGAAAAAAAGTGTGCAGTGAATAATAACTGGACATTTTACACTATGTTGCTTTCACAGTGGGCTCAAATCGAGTGGCATTGGAAACAGCACCAGTACCCGTGTGGGTACAAATTCATTCACAGTATCAGTGCACGTATGACAATAACAGATAAGAAATTATTAGTTGGCTTACAAACTGGCACTACTGCAGTTTAGAGACACTAGAAAGGTGCAAGATTGTCTAGTTGTATGGCTCATAGCAGTAAAACAATGGAAGGCACACACCCTACTACTGTTAGATGCTGATTAAAACAAGTTGAAGGCAACATTACACCTGGCAAGCTATCAGCTGGCTGCACAAGGCCATGGGGAGGCAGTGCGAGACTTATGGGACAAACTCCAAAATATATGCCATCAGTAATACAACAGACTGTTTTTCATAGCCTGTAGCAGCCCTATGTGGATTGTGGAGCACTTAGCTGGTCAAATTAAGAATATTCTAAGGATATATAGGAATAAACTATGGCTGATGAAAAGGTGAAGAACCACTGGCTGACTTCAGACTCAGGGGCCACAGAATGGAATGTAGTACAATGGCTACAACATTACCAAACACTGTGCCTACAACATAGAAGTCCACTCATACAGTTTCATCATAGACTGGCAATTAAGGAGCAGTTCTCTGCCTTGAGAAGGGTACCCTGTTTACCCAGCTTCAAGTGAGGCTGTACTGAAGAAAGCAGTGGAGGGATGAAGCTTGGACCCCAAACATATACCTCCATGTTCAGTTAGATTCCACACTCATTTAGCATGGCGGCAGCTTCTCATGTAAAGTGGGCAAGGACTTTTTGGGAGAACATCAAGAAATCAGGAAGATGGAACTACAATGCTTATGAAAGATAACTGAAAAATAACCTCTTCTACCACCCCTAAAATTGTTTTTTATTTGCAGAACCTGGGTGTTACCTATAAGACACATATTGCACCTTCCAATAATACCTTTTGTTGACTGGAGCTTCCTGCATGTATATTTGATCGCCTGGTCCCTTGCTAGTGCTCTTCCATGTGAATGGAAACACCTGTCTTATATATATATATATATATATATATATATATATATATATATATATATATATATAAAACCTCCTTGAACATGCTGACATTACCTGTGACGTATTGTAGTACAAAAGGTGTAACATGTAAAATGTGTTAAAGGCAAAATTATCCTATTTACACTGATGCTACACAGTTTTTGAGTTGTACACCCTTCCACAATCCTTACTGTTTTGCCTGCTATTCATGGTGATTCTTAAATCAAGGGTTCAAATGTCATTTTTGATATGTGCAGTTCTTGCTCTGTATGCCATTCTTCAGCAGACAGACTGCTGTCCATCCATACGGTACATGGCCCATTCTACCCTGCTTGACCTCCTACAGCTATGCAACATGCACACCACCATGAACACCCACAGCAAAGACTGTAATCTGTTATAGACACAGAAATGACACATGGCTGGCACAACAGATTTCTATCACAAGGAATCCTTTACTTATTGAATCAACTTCCTATGTATGTTAAGCAATCTTAGACATGGTCTGTATTCATTAATATTCTGAATGAATAGCCTGGAAATCATAAATTTTCTTTGGGATATATAGCATGGTGCTTTTGACCATGAAGCTTAACTCAAACAGTGCTTGGGCTTAGCTGGCTAAGCTTATTAATGGTCTTTTGAACTGCATGCCTAGTACATACCTATGAACTTAACATAATATATATATATATATATATATATATATATATATACTTACCAATGTGCATGCTGCATATAGAATATACATGCAGACAAAAACATCAGTTTATTGATGAATGTATTTCTATAAGCCATCTCATTTGAATGTCATTGTATGGTCATTAATATATACTACTGACCCCACCAATTATCATACTACCATGATTGTGATACAGATATCTCTGAATTGCAAATACCCTGCATGTCAACACCAACTGCATAGTTTAGCTTTACACACTATGCTATTTTTCCTTTTAGAATACCCCCTACTGTGTTTTATTGTCTTGTAAGAGTACCAACTCTATACTCACATAACAAGGTACCTGTAAACAAACATTTAATTGTTTACTTCAGCATGTACCGTGGTGGTGCAGTGGTTAGCATTGCCACCTCACAGCAAGAGGTTCTCTGGTTCGATTCTCAGCTGGGGTACCTTCTGTGCAGAGTCTGCATGTCCTCCCTGTGGTTGCGTGGGTTTCCTCCAAGTGCTCCGGTTTCCTCCCACATCCCAAAGACATACTGTAGGTAGATTGGACACTCTAAATTGGCCCTAGGTGTGTGTGTGTGCATGTATGTGCCTTCTGTGGAAGGCTGAGTGCAGGGCTGGCAACTTGACACCGTAAAACTCCACTGCCAATCATGAGTGGACAGGTGATCCGCTGTGGCGACTCCCAACCGGGAAAAAGCTGAAAGAAGGGGAAGAAGCACGTAATGAAAACAAACAGATGTGTGCTGTACTCTCCAAGGTACCATAATTTAAACTTAACCTCAGTCTGAAATCATTTATTTTTCCCCTTATTTTTTTATTCATCTGTTTGTTTGTTTGTGTACTTATTAATTGCAGCTTGATAACCATGCAAATGGGAGGCTGACAGACACTTTTAAGTTACAACCTGAGCTCCATGGTGCAAGAGATAAACCAAAAATTGTAAATAGAATAATGAATCATACCACTTTCAGAATGGATGTCAAACAGTTGGGCGAAATGCAGAAGTGGAATTCAAGCAAGATGATAGTTGAACAAATATAAAAAATGGAAATTAGGTCAAACTATAACTACA
Organism: Protopterus annectens; assembly: GCF_019279795.1. Lineage (NCBI taxonomy): Eukaryota > Metazoa > Chordata > Ceratodontiformes > Protopteridae > Protopterus > Protopterus annectens. The sequence goes on from NC_056744.1 coordinate 317,497,047, forward strand.
AATTTGCAGGCAAGAAAGGCATTTTTGCTCATGCCTGAAATGTGTGTATGTATGTACATATGTAAAATGTATAAATATAAATAAGCTGTTTAATACAGTGGCTATGTTAATTATAAAAGAATATCTCTATTGTTGCATAAATAAGCTGTTTAATTGAGTGGCTATGTACAGAATAGAAGTATCTCTCTATTGTTTGTTAGTTTTATGTGCAATGGTGTTCCTTGAACTAGTGAGCGTGCATTATAGATGTTTTTCAGTGTAGTGATTCATCAGCAGTTTTTCTTTTTGCAACAAAATATCACACTTGATTTCACTTGTGATTTAGACTGTTTCATTTTTGACCTGCTACATCGAAAATATCTGTCTATGCCTATGTATGATAGTTATGAAACAGTCAAATAAATAAAAAGTACAGTTCTGTACCTACCATAAATGTAGATGTCCGATAGATATGCAACTGCAGTCATAACATATGGGTTGTCCTGCCACAGGCAGCCCTCGGTCGGCCGGATTCCAAAGTCTGGGTCCGACGTCGGCTGATGTCGCATTTCTCTCCGACGTCAGAGCGGCTGGAGTATATAAGCATCAGCCGACGCCATTTTCTTCAGTGTTTCTTGCCCCAGATGTCAGGTGCCCTCCAAGGAAGGCTGTAATCAAATTGGAAGACAAAAACAGGATTCCAGACAAATAAGTAAACAATAAACAGATACACCATAACAGATATCCCCAGCTAAGAGAAACAGGGATAGGAGTGGACCCAAGGCATAGAGGGGTATGGAGGGAGGGAAAATCCGACTGCAGTTGCATATCTATCGGACATCTACATTTATGGTAGGTACAAAACTGTACTATGTTCTTCAAGAATGCAACTGCAGTCATAACATATGGGTTGAATACCATAGCTTAGCTGGGGGAGGAGGAATGCTCTAGGAAAGAGATGGTGTGGCAATCAAACCCTGCAGGACTGCCGAAGCAAAGCCTGCTCTGGATCTGGAATATAAAGGGAGATTGTAGTGTTTGGAGAATGTATGCACGGAGCTCCATGTAGCAGCTTCTAGAATGTCTTTTGTAGGCACCCCTCTTAAGAATGCTGTAGAGATGGCTGTAGCCCTGGTGGAGTGTGGTCTGACATTGGCTGGAACATTCTTCCCATGGAAGGAATAACAAAATCTGATGCAATGTCCAATCCATTTTGAAATAGTCTGTTTGGAAATTGCTTTTCCTTGTACTCCAGGGGCGTAAGCTACAAAAAGCTGATCAGACTTCCTACTGGTCTTGGTTCTGTCCAGGTAGTAGCGAAGTTGTCTGTGAATGTCCAAGGTATGCAATAGTCTTTCCCCTTTGCTCTCAGGATTGGGGAAGAAAGTAGGCAGGTGAATAGCTTGATTTAAAGAAACCCTAGATACCACCTTTGGCATAAAAGTAGGGTTGGTTCTTAAGGAGACCCTGTCTCTGTGAAAGATTATGAACGGTGGTGTTGCCATTAGGGCCTGTAGTTCCGAAACCCTTCTTGCTGAGGTAATTGCCAACAGGAAAGCTGTCTTCCATGATAAAAATTATAAGTCCACTGAAGCTGCTGGCTCAAAGGGAGATAGAGTCAGTTTTTCTAGGACAAAGTTGAGGTCCCAAGCTGGCACTGGAGCCTTTCTTGGCGGCTTAATGTTCTTGATTCCCCTGAGGAATTGCCTTAACAAAGGATGTGAAAACACAGGCGGATCAGTGTTATATCTAGCTGAGATAGCTGAAGCATGTATCTTTATGGAAGAATATGAGAGTCCATTCTGTAGCATATCTGCCAAATATTCCAGGATGAGTGGGATATTCAATAACGATGCATCATGTCCCTTGCTGGTATTCCAAATGCTGAATCTCTTCCATTTTGCTAAGTAAACCTTTCTGGTGGATGGTCTTTGAGCTTCTGTTAATATCCGCTGAACTTCCTTGGAGAGAGATAGATTGAGGTTATTCATGGGATCTCCCAGGCTGTTAGCTGCAGTGTCTGAAGGTTTGGATGCACTGTTTTGAAGTTGTGTTGAGTCAAAAGTAGGGGCCATTGGGGAAGGGCCCACTTTTTGTTGTGACATAGTAGTGGGTACCAGTGTTGTCTTGGCCAGTCTGGAGCTATTAGGATCCCCTTGGGCCTCTCTGCTTTGATCTTTAGTAATACTGTGGTCATCAGTGGCAGAGGTGGGAATGCATAGATTTTTAGAAAGTTCCAGTTGAATGAAAGAGCATCTATTTTCCAAGCTTGTGGATGGTATGTCCTTGAACAGAATTTTTGTAGATGATGGTTGAGGTGGGAGGCAAATAGGTCTACTTCTGGCCTGCCCCATGTCGAGGTGAGTTGTGTGAAGATTTTCGGATGTAACCTCCACTCGTGTGGATCTATGAAGTTCCTGCTTAGGCTGTCCGCCAGCACATTGTCTTTGCCTGGAACAAACTGGGATTGCAACTGTATGTTTAGGCTCAGTGATTTTTCCCAAAGATTCATTGTCAGTCTGCAAAGGGGGTAGGAATGGGTGCCCCCTTGCTTGTTTATGTACCACATCACAGTGGTGTTGTCTGTCCATATCAATAGATGGCCCTGCTGAAGTTGTTGTCAAAAGGCCTCGATGGCATGCATTACTGCCAGCATTTCTTTTTGGTTTATATGCAGATGTGTTTCCTTTGGAGACCATTGTCCTTGTATACATCTGCCCTCCATGTGCTCCCCCCATCCAAGGTCTGAGGCGTCTGTGGTCATGGTCTGTGTTATCTGAGGTTTCTTGAATGACATACCTGTGTTTGCCTGGCTTGCCGAGGCCCACCATAGGAATTCCTTTTGTAGGCATGGAATGAGCGGTATGGTTGTCTCTAGGTTGTTGCTGTGCTGAGACCATAAGCTTTTTAGGTACCATTGAAGCTTTCTCATGTGTAGTCTTGCTAATGGAACCAGGAGAATGCAGGATGCCATGTAACCCAGGGCCTGTAGGAATCCCCTTGCAGTTATCTGGGTGAGTTTTGCCAAACCTTTGAAATAATGAATTAACTTGTCTTGCTTGTCTTCTGTCAGGTAATCCATTTGAGAGGCTGTGTCTAGATTGGCTCCTAAGAAGGTTATTTGCTGGGATGGCTGAAGTCTTGACTTTTGGAAGTTGACTGTGTATCCCAGAGCCTGTAGCAATTGTATGACATAGTTCAAGTTTTTTGTCAAAATCAATTTGTCGTCCGCTTGTATGAGGCAGTCGTCCAGGTATGGGTAAATTTGGATCCCCTGGAGCCTGCAATGAGCAATTACTGAAGCCAGGCATTTTGTAAATACTCTGGGCGCAGTAGATAAGCCAAATGGCAATGCTGAGAATTGATAATGCTCTGGCCCTGCAAGAAATCTGAGGTATCTTCTGCAGCTGTGTCTGATAGGGACATGCAGGTATGCCTCCTTGAGGTCCAGGGTAATCAGCCAAGACCCCTTGCCCAGCATGGGAAGGAGTTGCTGTAGAGTCAGCATTTTGAACTTTGGTACTATGAGAAAAGTGTTTAATGCGGACAAATCCAGTATTGGTCTCCACTGAGTTTCTTTTCTTGGAACAAGGAACAGTCTTGAGTAAAACTCCTGGCCTTGTTCTTGTTGTGGAACTCTTTCTATTGCTTTGATCTGAGCAAGCAGAGAAATTTGCTTGATAGCCTCTGCCCTCTGGTTTTGTGGTAGGTTTGGCATGCCTTGTTTTCTTGGTAAGGTATGAAAGTGGAACCTGTAACCTTGGTCTATAATGTCCAAAATCCATTTGTCCTTTGTCAATCTGTGCCAATTGTCTGAAAACAGAGATAATTTTCCCAAGGAGCTTCTATTTGCTCCTTGGTCAGCGGAAGTAGAGGAAAGTCATTGAGATTGTCCCTGTGGGGCAGGGGAGACCCCTGTGTCACTTCTTTGGTTTGCTGGTTGCCATTGTCGTCCCCTGTAAGAACCTCTGTATTGTCCTCTTCCTCGGCCACGCCTGTTTTTACCCCTTTGAAATCTTTCAGGATTAGGAAAGGACCAGTTTTTAGAAGGCCAATTCCTGCTGAACCTGGAGGAAATCTTTGACCGTCTGAACTGATTTTGCTTTTTTCTCGATGGACTTTAACACATCTTTAGCATTAGTACCAAAAAGCTTGTTCTTTTCCAAAGGTGCATCAAGAAGTTTTGCCTTAACATGATCTGGTAGAGGTTGTTCTTTTAACCATGCATATCTACGAATGACCGCCCCTGTCATAGCTGCCCTACATGAAGCTTCCAATGCATCATATCCACACTGCAGAAAGTGATTGCTGACTTGCTGAGAATTATGTACAGCTTCCTGCAAAAACTTCCTGTCTAAAGGTTCAGGAGAGGCCAATGTTTTCTGTAAATCATCTGACAGGTAATCCTGATATTGAAACATATGAAAGAGGCAATTCAGAGCTCTCATAGATAAAGTAGTGGAGGTGTAGACCTTTTTCCCCCATCTCTAATGACCTAGCTTCCCTGTTGGAAGGCAAGGGATTTTTGGAGGTGGATGCTGAAACCCCTTTAGGTCCCTGTGAAATAGTTTCTAAATCAACAGCATGGGCCCTAAAGAAATGAGAATGTGTTTCTGAGACCCTATAATATCTGTCTGGCTTGGCTGGGGCAGGAGGAAGAGTATCCGGGGTAACGCTGGAGTCAGAGTATAGGTCATCCAAAACATCAAGCACAGGAGGTATAGCCAGGGGCCTGTGTTGGGGCTTTTTAAGGAAGGTTCGAAGGCGCTTTCTGGAATCAGAATATTCCTGGCCTTGCCACTTAAAATGTTCCCTCATGGTATGCAGAACTTCCCCAAAAGAAATATCCTCAGGAGGGGAGGCCGAGGGGATGGAATCCTCTGCATCCGAGTCCTCATAGGTCTGGAAGGGCTCTTCCTGGCCATCGGAGTGCACAGAGTCCTCAGAATCTTCATCTGAAGGGAGAGGGTCAGAGGGTTCAACCCGGGGCCTCTTATCAGGAGGAGGCTGGGATCCTCTCTCAGGATGGGCCTGTGAACCTCTAATCATGGAAATGAAGTCTGCGGCCATAGTCATGATTTGTGTTTCAGGAGTAGGCTGAGGTAAGGCCTTAACAGTAAGGTGCTTTGTCTTGCTGGCTGCCTTAGCACGTGTGTAGGCCTTAATAGACATGGCCATAGGAGGCCTAGCAGCTCCACGTGCAGGAGTGACCTTATCTTCAGCAATGGTCTCGGGCATTTCCTCGGTTTCAGTATCCGGAGGAAAATCTATAACTGGCGTTGGTGTGGCCTCCGGTATCGGAGGAGTCGGTAAAGCGGTGTCTTTGGTTCGGAGCAGTGAAATAACCGTCTCAGGGGGAACCGGAGCACTCGCGGTAGGTTTTGGTGTGGAGTCGGTGGAAGACGCTGGCCGAGGATGTCGGTCCCGGTCTTTACGTTTCTTAGGAGTCTGCGATGTCAGAAGTTCCGACGGCATTGTATAAGCAAATTTATCGCCGTAAAAGTCTTCAGCGAACTCCGCCCGGCGCCTAAGAGTGCGCTTATTGAAGCGAGCACAGGCAACACAGGCCGAGACATCGTGGTCTGGACCAAGGCGAGGAAGACAGTACGAGTGGAAATCCTTATGAGGTATTTGTTTACCACAAGACAGACAATTGTTAACTTTTTCAGTAATTTCTGACATCGGCTGAGGCAAGAAAGGTCCCCAACGGGGTACTTAGCTTTTTTTGATGACTTCGGATTCGAAGAATACAGGAGCTGACCGACCGGCACTTGCGAACTGCTTCTGCTTCGGGAACCGCGCGGCAAGAAAGACTGAAGAAAATGGCGTCAGCGGATGCTTATATACTCCAGCCGCTCTGACGTCGGAGAGAAATGCGACATCAGCCGACGTCGGACCCAGACTTTGGAATCCGGCCGACCGAGGGCTGCCTGAGGCAGGACAACCCATATGTTATGACTGCAGTTGCATTCTTGAAGGACATCCATGACTTCAAATGGAAGCTGTGTGTCTGCTTGCTTGTTTACTTTATTGTGTAAAATAAATTAAACTGAAATTTCACATGGAATATGTATGTCTCTTTACTTATTTATGTATGTATAATGTTGTACTGGCTAGTGATAATTAGGCACAAAATGTCGGTCTAGTCTGTAAGAATATACATGCAATAAAAGCTGTTACTTTCTTGTGATTTCATGACATTTCAGTTATAACTCACCACAGGCTTCGTGCCCACAGAGTGGCGCACAGCTACAGTCATCCCACTCCACAAGGGTGAATCCAGTTTGGATCATGGGAACTACCATCCCATCAGTCTGACGAGCCTGATCTGCAAGGCCATGGAACGTATTATCATGGAACTTATAAACAAAGACATTGGCAACCTTCAAACACTGGACCCCACCAAGTTTGGGTTTCTGAAGGGCTGATCTTGCCTCCTAAACCTGACTGACTTCTTTGAATCATTCTCCAGAGCTGTGGATGAGGGTAAGGTGGATCACACAGCCTACTTGGACCTCGACAAGGCTTTCGACACTATCCCCCACTCTGGAATCATAGATAAACTTACAAAGCTGGGCATTAATCCCTACATCACTCAATGGGTTGCAAACTGGCTTACTAACAGAACACACACTGGAAAAGTAGCCAACTCCAAATCCAGCTCCAGACAAGTGACAAGTGTTGTACCTGTTCTGTCCTGGGACCACTCTTGCTTGGCATCTACTTCTCTGAAGTACAGGCCAACACTAAGGGACTCTGGCTTACACAGTTCACAGATGACTGCAAGCTGTAAGCCATTACTGAATCCCCAAATGATGTGGATATACTACAAAAGGGCCTTACCGAAACAGATGCCTGGTGCCAGAGCCATGGACTCAACCTAAATGCCAAAAAATGTATAGTTGTCCCCTTTGGAAAAAACACATGAACCTGTGAACTATCACATAGGTGGCAGTACACTAAACACCGAAAGTGTGATAAGAGACCTAGGAACACAGGTGGACAGTGGTCTCACCTTTGATAACCACATAGCCACAACAGTTAGAAAATCCTTCTACGTGGCACACCTCATCACTAAGGGCTTTTCATCTACAAAAAAGGAGGTCATTGTCCCTCTGTACTCATACCTAATTAGACCCATTATAGAATACAATGCTCTGTTTGGTATGTACCTCACAAGACATCTGCAACAACTAGAAAGGCCACAGAAATACCTCACAAAAAGAATCACAGGCCGAAAGCAGATGTCTTATGCTGACCGTGTAAAGAAACTCCAACTATACTCTGTCACATATTGCCTACTCATAGGCGATCTCTGCCTAACATACAAGTCCATGTCAAATCCAGAGTTGTCGGACATGCTAATCCCAATCCCTCTGAGTCACATGCTCCAGGAATCTTAACCTTGTCATCACGATGAATAGAATATGCTGGAGGAATAGGTTCCTGACCCAGAGACTCCCCATACATGTCTTTAAGAGGAACCTTGACGATTGGATGGGAGATAGGAAATTCACCCTGGGGATCACATCAGTGGCCCTGCTAGACAGGAGTCCAGGAAAGTTAATATTTAACCAACAGCCATGGAATCGTTATGGCTAGGCTTGTATAGGCCCTAGGCCCGATAGCCTAGTACCTACCTATGAACCGAAGGCATACCTCTCAACCTTATAGTGCAGACAGAAAAGCCTTGATAGAAACATTTAAATGGCTAAAGCAGTTACCAAACTCCAAGATAAAATAGCAGAGAACAGTAACTTTACTAAAAAGTGTTACACAACAGCATTACGGTACAAGTTGAAGACAGAGTCCATATGACTTGAAGATGACTAGTTACTCCACAGGAAATACCCTCTACCACTTATCCCCCTACTGTTAGTAATCAGGCCTTCACTGCCCTCTCCAGAGCTAAACACACTACAGCAATGGGCCCTGATAACATCCATGGATGCCTCCTAAATAGTTTGCTACATGACATGTCAGGCCAACTAGTTCCTCTATTCAGCCACAGTCTCCAAACAGGCTTCATCCTTAAGGAACACAGGACTGCAATGGTCATCCCTCTACATAAAGGTGGACCATCAACAAACCCATAAGCTGGACTAGTCTTATATGCAATGCCATGGAAAAAGTTATCATGGATCTAATAAATACATTGGAAATCTTCAAACACTGGACCCATCCCAGTTTAGTTTCTTCAAGGGTAGGTCACACCTACTAAACCCAGTGGACTACTGTGAGAATGCCACTTGAACCATGGATGACTGTCAAAAAAGTTCATACGGCCTACCTCAACCTGGTAAAGGCATTCAACACACTGCCTCACTTAGGTATTATAGACAATCTCAAAAATGTAGACATAAATCACTATGTAACCCGATGGATAGTCAAATAGCTCATGGATAGGTCACATGAAGTTAGGCTGGGGGAATACAGCTCCTCAACTAGGCCTGTTACTAGTGGTGTTCCACAGGACTCAGCACTTGGACCTCTCCTGTTTGGAATACACTTCTCTGACGTCATAGAAAATATAGAGGGTCTTTGGATGACCAAATCTGCAAATGGCTGGAAGTTGGGTGCAATGACTGATTCCTCTAAAGATGTAAATATCCTTGAGAAGGGTCTGAGAGACAAGTAACTGGTGCCAGAAATATGGCCTAATACTCGGTTCCAAAAAATGCATATGTATACCCTTTGGGAAGCTGACCACCCCTGCAAATTACAACACTGATAACACTCTCCTAAACGTAAACCCAGTGGTAAGGGACTTGAGAACTCAGGTTGACAGTAACCTGAACTTTGATCACCATGTGTCCACGGCGGTGAGAAAATCCTTCTGTGTGCGCCAAGTTATAAAACTTATGCCTTGGCATCCAGATCTAAGGAGATCATAATACCACTATACTTAGCCCTCATTAGACCAGTAATCAAGTACACTGCACTCTTCAGCATGTACCTGACCAGGCATTTCTAACAACTATAGTGTCCACACAGAATCCTCATTAAAAGAATACAGGGTGTAAAAAACATGTCTTATCTGGAAAACCCCAAACTCTTGTCCCTGTACTCAGTCTCCTACAGACTACCACAGGGCAATAAAACCTATCTTAAAAGACCTTCTCAAATCCAGCCTTAATGGATATGCTGCACATTCACAAAACAAACAGCACAAGAATTACCCAGTCTGAGGATCTAAACATTGTCTGTGACATAAGCAAAACATGTTGGAGGAACAGGTTTGTGTTTTTACCCTTTTTCTGGAAAAAGATTCTCCATTTATGTAAAACAGAGCTCTTCTTTAAGCTTATTCCAATAACATTTGGACCAATGTATGGGAAAGCATAAATTCACCCCTGCTTGTCACCTGTGGCTTTTATGGATGGCAGCAGCTTATAGTCTAAGGCACAGGCATACACCAACGTCTTTCTAGTCCTTGGGCACAGACAGCTATGAAAACTGGGGCACGAATGGCTAGGCATAAAAGGCTCTAGGGCCATTAGACTGGTAACCTCCAATTAGGATTTATTCTGTTGAGTTGCAAATGCATGAAATTGCTTTCCTTACAAATTTGTGTAACAAAAACAAGTTGGAGATCAGAAATATATACAATAAGCAAAAGCAGCTATAGTGAAATGTAGGAAACATCGATACTGGTTGGCAGTGAGCTTCTCTTTACATAAACTGTACTTTACTGGATATGACACTGCTGTATACAATGTATTTTAGATAGCATACATCATGGACAGACGTAGGTTAAAAAAGAAAAAAAAGTCAACTGGGCACACAAGTCCCAGCATAAACAAGTGCCTGATCCACGTATGCACACAGTGAAAAACTGACAGTGTAGAGTCTTCAAGACACAGAAACATTCCAAAAATGAGGCTAGGCCACGTTCAGGGGAGGATGCACCTACCACATTTTATACAGAAGTAGTAGTCCACAATAAACGATAGGCTGGAAAAGAGCAATAAAAATGATAGAGTGGAGGACTGAGGATAAGGAAGACATTATGTACTGTTACTATTATGCAAGAAGCCCAGAATTTCCGGATGGAACACATTCAAAATGATTAAGACAGAAATTAGTGGAAAGAAAAATACTTGTGTAAGAAAAACTATCAAAACCATCACATGCATGTTTGTGCTCATTCATACAACAGATCAGTGAAAAGTATTATATATACAAAAATGCTGGGCCATTTGGAAGAATACGTAACCAAGGAAGTGCAAAAAATGTAGAGAACAAAGCCTAGAGAATTTTAAAAGGCATGAAAAATAAACATGGACATGGGAAAGAAAAAGAGATCTGAATTCTTGCAATGTTTGTGCAGAGGAGAAAGCCAAAATAGTCAACACCAGAAAGCATCTCCAACTATATTTGAAGAGAAATACAGGCAAAGTATCCAAGTATGAAAACTTTCACAACCCAAACAAGATCACAAATGGGGGAATGTAAAACAGAAGATTAGTAAAGTAAAGGCTAAATTTACAGAAGCTGAAGTTATGAAATAATTCCAAAGTGAAGGATTTACCATAGGAAGTCTAACACACAGAGTAAGGAAAATAGAAGGGAAGATATATGGACATAAGAAAGTATCCCTGGGATTCAAGAAGCTCGGCGCAAGGACGGTTTTAGCCTTGTGCCGAGCATCCTCACTACAGATGGTGCAGCAGCGCCATATGAATATGTATGAGGGTGCACCGCCGCAACCTCGATGTGCACAGGAAATGTGTGCGAGTGCAGGGGGCATGTACAAGTGCTCTGCGGAGGCGTAAACATGCCCCGACACTTGCAAAACCTACTATGCCTACTAGTAGAGCCCGCCCCTAATAGTAAGTCAGTAATTCAGTGTTCGTGGATACTGAAATGTATGCTAAGCATACAAGAGTGTCCACGAACAGTGAAATAAAATCGAAGTAGTAAACACACAAGCACATAGTGGAATGTTGAGCCCGGTCCCTAGAACTTTCACAATTAGATTCTCTGTCCCTGTGTCCCTATTATATATTCCTAATTGCTGCAATATCGAAGGTGTAAGCAAAGCACAGTGTGTCTGCGCGTTGCTGCCCTCCACCCAGCGTAGCCTACACATCATATTCATTCAAGTAGAGAAAAACATGCAGAATCGACGTGTCAATAGTGTAGTATTTAGAGCATCCGCCTAACAAACAGGCATTCACGGTTCCAGCCCAACAATAGCACATATCATTTCCCATGTGGAATGAATGTTGATTTGCCGTAAAACCAACATAAGAGTATTGCATGAGATATTTAACTTAAATATCATTCAAGCAAAGTGGCACTGTCATAATGAATAAGGCACTAGTAAGCAGGTGTAAGCACAAATAAGCAGCAGTAAACACATATAAGTACCAGCAAGCAAGTCTGAGTGCACATGAGCGGGTCTAAGCAGTGCCCAGCATAGGAAATGTATATAGGTATATACAGATATATAATATATATATATATATATATAATATGGGTCTATATCAGTACATCGACAAGCCATAAGATCGACATCCACTTGTGCGACACGAAATCACCGACGAATTAAATGAGTGAAATGCCACATTACCGACATTCACATGTTCGACAAACAAGCAGTAACTAAAGACATGCCCCTAACAACTGCACAAAACTGCTACCCTTACAACACATGGTAGTCATGTATAGCTAAATGAAAACTCTGTTACAGAAATATTAATTGAATACACATCTCCAGGTTGTTAGCAAATCGAGAGGCAGTGTATAAGTGCAATACTCGCGTTGCTGACACCGGTATTTCCTCTGCACCGAACCAAGACAGCTATCAAGTAGTAACATTGGGTTCATCTTTTCTGCATTTACGATATGACATACAGCTCCTATTTCCCCAGGACTACTCAACTTTATTCCGATTTCGCCAGGACTACTCAGCTGTGTATTTGCTATTATGGTTCAGTGCAGAGGAAATACCGGTGTCAGCAACGTGAGTATTGCACTTATACACTGCCTCTCGATTTGCTAACAACCTGGAGATGTGTATTCAATTAATATTTCTGTAACAGAGTTTTCATTTAGCTATACATGACTACCATGTTTTGTAAGGGTAGCAGTTTTGTGCAGTTGTTAGGGGCATGTCTTTAGTTACTGCTTGTTTGTCGAACATGTGAATGTCGGTAATGTGGCATTTCGCTCATTTAATTCGTCGGTGATTTCGTGTCGCACAAGTGGATGTCGATCTTATGGCTTGTCGATGTACTCATATAGACCCATATATATATATATATATATATATATATATATATATATATATATATATATATATATATATATACCTATATACAGATATATAATATATATATATATATATATATATATATATATATATATATATATATGCCTATGAAGAAAGAACGATGTAACAATAAAGCATACAAAAGGAATGAGAAGGGAATCAACAGCAACCCCAGTGTTATACAGCGCTGTCAGCGTATGTCATATCCAGCTGGGCAGGAGTGAGCAAAGCACTGCTACTCACACCACAGGCAGGATATTATGAGTGGGAGAAACATTATTGATTTGCTAAGTCTACTTTACACCCACAGGGTAGTCCCTGGTGGGACCACCCAAAAATTGATAGAACATTTGGCCATCTGACCATTACACAAGCAAGGGCAGGTATGTTCAAGGACTTAATGGTGGGAGAGCATGAGAATACATGGGTTGGGACAACATACGTGTAGGGCCCCTAATGCTCGGGACAGGGCAATGTGTGGAGGTGTGTCATGGCTGCGATAACAAGTGGACAATGGATGGCATGCGTGTATTTTAAACATGGGTGGGGTGGAGGAACTATGGGTATAAAATTATGGAGCCAGGCGTGTCAGGGTTGGATGGGCTGGTTCTAATTGGACAGCCCCATGGAGGTCAGAGAGGTTGTTATAAGTATATATATATATGCATACACACATGCAGTCATCAATATGTAAAAGTACATTCTCTGTAATACATTCATTCCAATTGCAGACATAAATAACATGAATGTGCCCTTACAAACCTCGACAGTAGATAGAATAATAGGTTGCGCAGACGAGGGACGGGACGAAACTGCTAAAACGCACAAGTGTGTACAAAGTCCGAAGTCAGTGCTGTGCTGAAAATAATCAAATGTGAGGACTTTCTCAAACATGGAATCATTCCTGTGATCTGCCTGCTATGGCTACGCCAATTACTAAACCGGTCTATTTGTAAAATAAATACGCCGAATACGTACATAATTAGGCTCTCATGTGTAACGTGGGCATTACCACATAGTCATACTTATTAACGGGAGTAAGGATGTAATGAAGTATAGAGTCTAATCTTGACATAAACACATGCGTGCCCCATGTGGGACAACCCAAAAATTGCGAATAGTATTCTTTTGTCGCTCATGTCACCATTGTTTGTGGACTAAATGTTTGGGAGTTCTGAGGATAAGTGGAGTGAGTCAACTGATGGGATGGGTCTAGAGGAGGAGGGAGTGGCCAATGTGTAGTGGTGTGGATACACCACGAATCCGACTGGAAAATGGATGACTGCAGTGTTAGAGAGGGGTTGGGGTGTGTGTTTGGGGAACCAGGAGCCATGGATATATGGGTATATATGCAAATGAAGCAGCACAGCAATAGTGTATTGGTTAGAACAACCGCCTAACGAACAGACATTCCCGTACCGAATCCCACTGTATCACATACCATTTACCATCGGTAATCTGTACATGAACATATTGCGATACCTGTCAGCTGTATAGCCTGCAAAATATCAATTAAAAGTTAACTGGAGTGAAGTGTCAGTGTCATAATGAATAAGGCACTAGTAAACAGGTCAAGCATATATAAACACCAATAAGCATGTGTAAGTGCATTTGCGCAAGGTATGTATTGCTTTACAGACACACATTTTATATATATATATATATATATATATATATATGGATTCCATACATTTGGTTGAATTACACTTAGTTGAAAATGTTTCCAGGCATTGTACTGCACCAATAGCTCACTTGACTGAAAGCTCACTTGATCGAAGTTCATTTGGTTGAAAATGGAATAGAGCCCCTGCCCCACTGCAGTGCAACCCTGGAGTGAGAATATTAAATAAGGGGGGTGTGGGGGGCACAGCACCCCACATAATTTTAATGTATTCACTCTTATAAGAAGGTATATCCATTAGAAATGCACTGATACACATATTTTTAGTAAAACCTATTTGTATAATGTGGGGGGCTATGCCCCCCATACCCTCCAATGTGGGGGGCTGTACCCCCCACCCCCCTTATTTAATATTCTCACTCCATGGTTGCACTGCAGTGGGGCAGGGGCTACATTCCATTTTCGACCAAATGAACTTCGATCAAGTGAGCTTTCAGTCAAGTGAGCATGAAGTGAACTGCCTGGAAACATTTTCGACTAAGTACAGCACACAAGAATGACATATGTTCACAGGCTATGCCAATGGAAGTGAGGAGCCCAAGCAAGAAACTTGAAACACATAGCATGATCTTACACCCCCCCAACACGGGAAACATACACACAAACAATGTAAAGAGTCCATTGCTCCCCAGACCACAGGTAGGATACAACCAGGGGGGTACACAGTGCACCCGTGAATTCTAATCTTGGAACACAGACAGGAGCGTCCCTTGCGGGACACCCCAAAAATTGGCAAAACCAAAGGAAAGTGATAGACCGAACATTCTGGCTGGGGTGTATACACACTCGGAATACAAGGGTGGGAAACCCTGATGACCCATGGGCCAAGACAATTGTATGAGATAGGTTCCGTAAAGTGGGGAGTGGGTAGCGTGTAGTGGTGTGTCCAGAGCAGACAAGGACCCAGAGTAAGGATGGGTGGTGTTGAGGAGGTGTGGGTGGGGGAACTATGGGATGCTACTTATGGGTCTAGGTGTGCAGGTGTTGGCTGATGTGAGCGTATATGGACAGCCCTAGGGAAGTAAGCGAATGTGTTCATTGGGCAGAGGCATTGCCCAATGAGCAGCTACACCAACTCCGAGTCCCACTGCAGCAAAGTGTAATCTATATGGCAAGCAACAGAATAACTAGATGTAGACGTATATATGTAGAGGTATGTGTGTGTATATCTACCCATAGCGACATAGAGATAAGCCTCTCCCTCTCCGTAGTACAAATGTATACATACAGAGAAAGAATACAGATACATACCCACATATAAATATATACATATGCAGACACCCATAGACCCATATGTTGTGAGATATATATATATATATATGTGTGTGTGTGTGTGTGTGTGTGTGTAGACAGCAAAATATAAATACACATGTATGCGTACATATACAGATATAACTGTATATAGTAATGTAAATAGATATATATATGTGACTGTAAATATACCCATGTATATTGCTAGGATATGATACAGCAGTTACGAGTAACATATGTTCACAGGCTGTGCATATGTGGGTGAGGGGGTCCAATAAACAAACGTGTAACACGTAGCATCAACCCCCCCCCCAGCTATGCCGGTGAGACATACAGACACACAATAAAGTCAAATACACCACTGCTTCCCAGACCACCGGCAGGATACTACCAGTGGGAGAGACCTGCCGGGTCTAATCTTGAAACAGACATCGATGTCCCTTGTGGGACACCAAAAATTAATGATCGGAGGCAGTCCCAGTGATGACATCAAACCAGGCTGTAGATGTACATGGACCAGTAGGTTGTGCAAGCCTGATAACCCATGGGTCGACACAACGTATGACATGTGTCCTGACATGGGGAGAGTGGGCAGGGTGTAGTGGTGTGTTTATACCCCACCTGCACTCACAGTAAGGAGTACTGTAGAGGAGTGGCAGGTGGGGGAACTATGGGTATGCAATTATTGGCCTAGGCGTGCAGGTGTTGGCTGGCGCAGTCATATTAGGACCGCCCCGGGGATGTAAGTAATATTTCGAAATGGGCATAGCTGACGCCCATACCTCTAAACCCCTAAAAGCACATCCACTGGACAGGCCATAAACCATTGGGGGAACAAATAGGGACCATACCTCTGAACTGTCCCCGATTTCCAGGGACGTCCCCAATTTCGACTCAGTTTCTGTGTCCCACTTAAACCCTCCTAAAACTAGTGACATTTGGAGGAAAGGTGGTGAATTACATGTAATGAGTAACGACAATTAAGAGTTATAAACATCGTTTACCTCAGAAAATGTGTATGAATTCATATGCTCTGAGCCTGTCAATGTGTCAGGTTAATAGCACCAATAATTTAAATGTGTCCCTGATGCTGTTATGCCATGTCCCTGATTCAGTTTGTATTTTTCCTCAATCGTATAAGAGGTCTGATAGGGGCAGAAAGCACATATTCCACTGACAACCTTAGAAAGATGATAGAATATTAGGTATGCAGTAGCATGACTCGGTTGAAGGATATGGGTTCCAAAATCCAATTACTTGTTTGTACTGAAGAGTGTCAGTTCCCATGTATTAGCCAGATGGGTGCAGATTGTAAGAGGAACACACCAATAACATGAATCAAACTCTGGACAGGCAGGGGATTCCGTACAGTCGAACGGCATGCTGTCGCCTAATGGGCAACCATTCCCGATACTGTAGGCATGTAATCTGATGTAATAGGCATTACAAGGTAATATCGTAGTCCTCACTCCCACCCAGGGGTGTGAGTGTCAGACGCAAAGACCAAATGCAGTGCATTTGCAACTTAGTGCGGGATCAAGCGGGTGCTAGCCTGTTTGGCCGCTAGTATGCAAATATTACACTGGTAAAGCAATGTAGAGGTTAACTGAGTGTAAGAAACTGCAACCAGAGGTTAGCATTGCTTAGCACCGTGCAAACCCATGCACACCCACTCACAACTGCTTTAATGTGCCTTAATCACTCCGTATCCAATGGCCTTGGTCTGCCCTGCAACGAAATAAACGGCCTCTGCAAGGGTCAAATCCAGGACCCTACACACACAGCTATTGTGATTTACAACTAAGCCATGGCAGATATACAGACATCGGACCTGATCACAAACATATCATCCAGTGCAGTCATTCAACAGTATAGGAAATGTATTCCATCATGTAGATTTATGTGTGAGTGTTTACGTCCAGCATATAGATACATACAAGTTTGTATTTTTCGGCTTTTCCTGGTTAGGGGTCGCCATAGCGGTACTCCGGTCCGCTAATGATTGGCAGTAGATTTTTACGTGCTGGCTTGCCGGGCCTAACACACAACCTTCAACGAAGGAATGCCTATTCACGCATGTCGCCACACAGAAGACACTAACTGAGAATCGAACGGGCAACATCTAACTGTGAGGCGACAACGCTACCGCAGCACCAACATCACAGTAATATATAGATACATACATATATATAGCTATATCAGGAACATCCCATGTGACAACAAAGCATTACAAAGAAATGAAAAGGGAAACACCAGCAATGCCTGTATTATGTAGTGGTATTGTCCTATGTAATATCAAGACTCTCTCAGACAGACATGTGTCATTCATACACGCTAACATTTGTACATTGGCCATATACATCACTCTATGCATGTTATTTACATTAACACAACAGTTCCTGTCCAATCATTATGAGAACAGTATTCTTGCAAGGTGCTGTGTGCGAAATCATCATCATGATAAAGATAAATGGGGTAACTATAGAGGGACTGATAGTGTTGTGTGTACAATGGGGTCGTCCCATCACGTGTACCTGGAACATTTAGGAGTCATGTGCATACTAGGATCGTGCACCTGAGAGACAGGGGAGAGGACAACTGGAGTAAGTTGTGATGCATATGAAAAGGGTTACATGTGTCCAACGGACACGTGTGTGAAATGGACAGCTATGTATGGGGCAAATGTTGTTCTAGGAACCAATTGGCCTTTTGTTTCCCTAGGGTGAGAGTGGGATGTGGGGAAGGAGAGTAGGTATACTTGTGGAGGATAGGTAGGGTATGATGACAGACAAGACAGCATACAGGGTCTGTATATGACACATGTGGGGGGATACACCTTGGATGGGGAGGGGTGTTTGGCATTCACAAGCCCATGAGCCCCCAGATGGAAACAGTGGGACAGAGGTCCCCAGCCAAGGGCAGCCACCACTGCACCAAAACAGCTGCAAAGGCGACAGTGCTGGGGGCTGTCTAGAAGGGGCAGCCTTACCCTGTAAATGTGACACTCTGCCCTTGAGCTGGCATATCTGGCCTCGAAACCCCTTACTGAGCTCCCTACACACCATGTTCGGGACTGTATGACAGCGGATATGTTCCTGTCTGGACCTGCTCCACGGGGGGACAAGCCCCATTCTCAGTGGCGGTGCCACCAGAAGGTGGTGCAGAGCCAACAAGGTGGGGGTCCAAGGCTGGGCCCTAGATGTGCTGGTTCCCAGTGTCATGGCCAGCTGAAGTGGGACAGGAGGTTCTGCCGGGACCTCCAAACCCATATAGCCTATGGTGTTGCAGTTTAAACACAGATATGACTTAGTAATAGTCAACAGCATTCAGGATTACTTACAACAGCATGCATAGATATGACCACCAACCCAACACAACAGATGGTATACATTTGCAGAGGGAGCACAACACGTGCATTACCACACACAACTTGTTAAACAGGCAGTAGTCTCAATGAAGCATCGCTACACTTACATGTTGTAGTCATGTCTGTCACATCACCCTCCTGTCTTTAGGCTATTTCCCACTGTGTATGTTGTTTGAGGACCATCCAGATATCTGTGATGCCATTTACCAAACACCAGATCCAGGTACCACTCACAGCGACTGTCATGGGCAAACACCAACATGATGTTCCTAGATATTGTACTATGTTTTTCATGCAAATGGCTATGGGAATATCACGGCTGTTCCACATGCAATCAGCTAGAGGAGGACTGCAACAGGTGCAGAAGCCATCACCTGATCATGACCATCACTTACAATACACAAGCTGCTGCTGAGCAGGTGTACACCTCCACATCCACAAGACAGTGTGTGGGAGGGACAGACAGAGGCAAAGTACATCAGAGAAGGGCTTGGAGACTAAAACCTAAGCATCGTTTGTCACACACCTACCAGTACAGGGGTCAAACCCCTGACTGACTAGTCATTACTATTACAAGTGCATGCAGGTACTCCATGTGCCACAAAGCTGACATGTTGGTGTGCTGTAAGAACATATATGTGTGTTGGTGATAAACATCTGCAACAGAGATATAGTAGACATACATTAGGTGTGGCACACATGGCTGTCCACATGAACGGATGTCATTGTCAACACAACCACACTCTCTAATGGACTCATATTGACACTCTTTGCCAGGCCCACAAATACACTCCCAAACTACTTAGTTTGCCACACTGCAGTAATGCACAGGTACTACATGCACCACAGGGGATATCCAGAGGTTCTATGGGCTAGGGCATGTGAACATGTTTGACATCTGTCGGTATGCCAATGGGAGTTATACTGGGAGTGACTGTGGTTGGAAGCATCATACCCCACATGCAGACACAAGGTGCCAGTACTGACATGCATGTGTGCATTGCTTCATGGGTGTGTAGTGGTTGGCTGTGCAAGATGGCTGTACAAGGCTGGGTGAGGGGTAATCCTTGGCATCATGCCACCCGACAATGGTGTGCAGTGTGGTACAGGGATGTAGTGTCTGCAATTTCCCACACAGATGGGTATTGTATGAACTGTCCTGACATCCTGGTTACCACTGTGTATGGCCATAGCTTTGCAATGCATGCCATGTCTGTGTTTGATAGTCCCTGACATGGACATTGCCTGGGATGTGCATGTTCCACAATAATGTACAGTGACATGTACATGTGTACCTGGTTTGGCTGGCACATGTGTACACAGACTGTTATCCTTCGATATGCCAATACTGGCCTGGTGTGGCAGAACCTGCTTATAGTCAGCAAGTTGCCCTGCACCTGCAAGGATAGCATGATACACGTATTCACTGGTGTCAGTGGCATTGGTCCATACAGGGCACATGTGTAAGGCATTGCATGGCCTCTGTGGAACAGATTTGATGGCACCACATAGGTTGCAGGCATCCAGTGGTGAACATAGTGAAGGCACATTGTCCGCAATTATGTGCCTATTGTACTGCTGTACAGAGTGCCATGCCCTCTGCAGCCCACTGCAGTCACATCATGCCTACTATCTGTCATCAATGTGCAGGGTACTAGCAACATAGCAGGATATTCTAGGCAAGTGTGTTTGTGTATGATACATGGGTTCAGGACGTATTCGGTGTAATAGTAGGGTTGCATACTTTGTTCACCAAGCCTTTTGCCAGATGTAGGGGTATGGCTTGCCAACACAGTCCCGTGGCTGACTGACATCTGTACTCCTCGTAAGGTACATCTAGGTACAAGGGGATCATAACATCCCTGTATTCTTCCCTTATAAGGCCAATTATTGAGTACAATACCCCCTTCAGCATGTACCTCACAAAACGCATGCAGCAGCTGCAGAGACCACAGAGGTTCTTCACAAGAAGAATCCAGGGCCTCAAATAGCTACCCTACACAGATGGGCTAAAAGCCCTGTCCCTCTACTCAGTTTCATACAGACTCCTCAGAGGTGACCTCTGTATGGCATACAAAGCAATCTCAGACCCCACCTTAACCGGACTGCTCATATCCGCAAGTCAAGCTCCACTCGAGTAACCCACACACGCAATCTCAACCTGGTCTGTGACATCAATAGAACTTGGTGGGAGAGATTTGTGTCCCAGAGATTCCCCCATCTGTGCAATAGACTCCCTCTCCACATCAGGAAGAGTACCTCAATATCCCTTTTCAAGGACAACCTGGATAACTGGATGGGAAACAGAAAATACACCCCTGGGATTCCACCTGTGTCCCTGCTGGACCAGGGGCTTTGGGTGCTGACTTGTCAAAACATGGGCTAAACTCAAGGCTAGGCTTATAAGGGCCTCAGGGCCAACAGCCTAGTAACTTCCTATGATCCTATGAACAAGGGGATGAAAGGTTACTAATAGCAGCCCAAGATGGTGGACTTGCATACATATTAGTTTACAAAGTCCTTTGAACATGTGTGAGACGCTGACAAATGTACGTTCTGTAAAAAAAAGAACTAGAAGGAGTTGCATACCTTGTTGCTGGGTGTGATACATGCAGAGGGTCTATAAACTGAAAGACACAATAGTGTAGCAAGACTGTTCCATTGTGTATTGTACGAACACCACAATACATAAGTAGGTGAGAAGCTTTGGGAACATGAACCACAAAGTATTACAGAGGATGATGAAGTGTGCATCATACTGGATCAGCCATTACCAACAGTCCAAAAAAAGTAGGTATAGGAACACCAGTTATAGTAGTTCATTAAAAACAAAAAAGTAGCATTGATCCTTGAAATTGCTGTACATTGCCTTTACAGTGTTTTACATACAGCAAGACATAAAGTTATAAAATCTCAAGATCTGCAGGCAGAAATGAGAGCAATGTTGAGAAAAAAATGCTGAGACAGTTCCAATAGCAGTAGTAGGAGCAATGGGTCGAATTAAAAAAAACAACTAAAGTCATTTTTAGATATGCTACCCATTAATGTAACTCCGTATGAATTGCAGGAATCAATTCTGGCCCTATTGTGGGTGCTAAGAATAACGCTTTTGGATAACAAAGATTGAAGCAATACTAATTTCATGAATTTTAACTATACCCTGACTTAGGAATGGGGTCCATTCTCATAATGGTATTAGAAACCCAATAGTTTTGGTGAAATTAAACCATACGTCTGACGCATCCACTTAAATGGCAAGTTTATAAAACTGTATGCAACCTGTCCAAGTTTAATCCAGAGTTATGCAATACTGCCCTATTGTCTTTTAACTGGAATACCCCCAAATCCTACCCTTACAGGATGCTTTAAATGAATTCAACGCAACTTCTAAATAGCATTACAACCCCTGGAAGGAAGGCACTTAAAGCAAATAATGCAATGTGGCTATCCCAAAAGAGTAAAATGCTAATGCAGGATAAAAAAAGTGTGGACAGAGTGGTAGAAATACAAAACATCACAATATCTCAAACTTCAGAATGCTCCACATCTATAATAAAAAGAAAATAAATGAAAGCAAAAAACCTATACCGACCAACACTCTGAACTATAGTTAACCCAACCCTATAAAGATTCCAGTAATCTATTAAAGAAATTTGGCATCTTCGTCAAAAATAATTCTTCTGCCAATAACTTGTCACTTAAACCTGCAATAAAATTCATCTTTAATTTCATAGATAGTATAGTGTTCCTAACCAAGAATTGCCACATCTAATCCCAACCCTACCCAACAACCATATATTAACTACATCCACTTTCACCTTCAAACCAGGTCCCTCATTCCATGCAAAACAATTCAAACTCAAACCATATTCAGCTGATGACCTTCCAAGTTAGTACCTTAAAATAGCAGCCAACAGCATTTCCTATCTCGTCTCAATCCTTATAAATATCAATCTAGGAATCTCATGTCCCCTTTCTTTGGAAACAATCACACATTATATACACAAATTAGAAACTTCAACAGACATCACTAACCTTATACCTAAAGTAATCTGCTAATCTCCAAGTGTAGTACCTCGCAGGATGCGCAGTAGGAAAACCCACCCCAAATACACCTCCAGACCTGTGGAGGCAGCAGCAGTATGATTATTCAACAATGTGCAGACTGGAAGTTAATTAATATTCAGCATCTGTGCCAAAAGCAACCCAAATGACATTAATGTAATGTTGTATAAGGAACATAAAACTTCATTCAGTACCAAAAAGGAAATGTTTTATTAGGGACATAAAACTAAAATGCCTGCAGTAAGTCACATTTCAGTCAGTCAATCGGGCAGAGTTCACACCATTTCTCTAAACGATACTATTACATTTTAATGGCTTTAAGAACATGTGCTTGCAAGGAAGCGGGGGTCTGGGGGGCTTGGCCCCCTGAAAAAGGAGAAAAAGTAAGAATTTATCATAGCATGGAGTTTGTTGTGATAATGAATATTTGGCAGTCTACACAAAGTGACATGCAAATTTGCATGTATGTCCTTCTTCCTGGATACCCCCACCCATTTGGCATGCCAATCAATGACGACACGCCCAAAGCTGCACAGAACTAACTGCGAGGTACTACACTTGGAGATTACCAGTAATCTTAGGTTCATGGTAGAATAGTAGGACAACTGCCCCGAATTCAGAATCAAACTGTGTATTCCACGCCTCCCATAGAACTAACATTCACCTCTAACCCGTATAGATACTGTTAATAAAGAAAGAGCTAATGACAAACTAGTTTGCCCCTTATTTCTATACTTGTCTAAAGCCTTCAGCACACTTTGTCACAACAAACGTCTCCTTCAGATGTCCATATTAGGTCTATCACAGAGCACCCTTCTATGGTTCAAAAGCTACTTTTCCAACAGGTATCAGTCTGTACAATGGCACTCCGCCCTCTTGCCATACTTCCCAGTCATCACCAGTGTACCATGAGGCTCTATCCTTGGTCTCCTCCTCAACACACCAGCACCCTCCTCTAATCTACACAACAGGCTTCCCTAATGTGATACACACTGATGACTTCACATTGATACGTGTATCAGATAACTTGGCACATCTCCACAAAATTACTCAGGAAGCTGCAACAGACACTAACATGGCTTTCTAACTCACATCTAATGCTCACCCCCCACCCCCCAAAATACTACCATTTCCCTCAGGGCTGTCTCATGAAAAACAACATTCAAAATCCACTCACCTAATAAAACACCATCAGAAGTCACTTCTAATAACAAATAATAAGGCAGGATATGGGATGACTGTAAGTAATACTGAATAACAATAATAATAATAATAATAATAATAATAATAACAATAACAATAATAATAATAACAATAACAACAATAATAATAATAACAATAATAATAATGATAACAATAACAACAATAATAATAACAATAACAATGAAAGTGGATTATGACCTCTAAGTTTGCAGATGAGTGCAATCTTGGAGAAGTCACTGACTCCTCAAATGATATGGCCATCCTGCAGAGAGGATGGTCTCAAATACTGGTGTCAAAATAATAGTCTAAAAGTAAATACCAAAACTGCATTACTGTATATTCTGGGAAGTCATCTATACCTGGTAACTACACACTGACAATTCACCCTTAAGACTTGACCCAGTTGTTCAGGGTTTGGGAACTTATGTGGACAGTGACTTAACTTTTGACCAACATGTGTCTGTTATAAGAAAGTCCTTCTATATTGCACAGATTATAAACAAAGGGATTGTGTCTAGATCTAGAGATGTCATTGATCACCTTTACTCAGCCTTCATTGGGCCAGTTATTGCACATAATGCCCTCTTTGGCATGTATCTGTTCAGACACATGCAACTACTGGAGCTCCCACAACGATACCTTACTGAAAGGATGCAAGGCCTAAACAATACGTCCTTCATAGACTGACCAGAACCCATGTCACTATACTTGGCTGGCATACAAGGCATCCTCTGACCTATTACTAGTGGTTATACTACACATCAATAAGTCCAATAGCATCAGAAATACTTTGCCTAGGTATCTAAACCTCTTCTGCAACATTAACAGTTTGTACGGACAGGTATATCTCGCGGAGGATACTGCCACTGTGGAACAGACTCCCCATCCACATGAAACACAGTTCATCCTTATCTATTTTCAAGTGCAACTTAGATATATGGATGGGAAACAGAAATGTTACCCCAGAACTGCCCCATGCACTACCAATGGGCAGATGCACCTCCTAAATGCTTTACATATGCATGGGCCCACTCAAATTATCTATGGGATGATCCCAGTTATTCTCATTAGGGTAGTATGTAATTATCAGCCATGGGTAGGCCAATCTACAACCAAGTGGGAAAGAATATTTCAAACACAAAAAGGGAAATTAGCTAGATAAAATGGCCCGCAAGAGCAGCTAGCCTAGTACTTACCTTGGCGATATTGTAGTGTACTGGCTCACCAGATGCGCAGTAGCAAGCGCCGCTCCAACCCCGTCCCAGCTGGTTGACGTCTTGCTGTACTTATGAATAACCAAAAATGAAGTGGCTTCCTCGGCATGAATATTCATTTGGATGAGTAATCGCAGTTATATTTAACAGAGGAATTTCAACTCCGTTTAAAGAATCATTAAGTGCATGCTTAGCTGTTTCAGCATAACAAATACTGGAATACAACTGCCAAATTGACAAACTACTAGAAGTAATCCTAAACCGCCGTATTACATCAACTGTACAAGAGATCCCAGTAAATATAAACAATTATCTTTTCCCCTTTGCTTTGGCAGGGGGCAAGCCCACTGCACCCCCTTGTGGGGACGCTGCACCCCCCCCACCCCTCCGCTATTTGAAAATACCAACTCCAACAACCAACTACAAGGGGGTGTAGGGGGGCTTGCCCCCTGCAAAAGCAAAGGGAAAAAGTAATTGTTTACATTCACTGGGATTACTTACATAGGATTAGTTGTAGTACTTTATATTAAGCAAAAAGCAAAAGAAGGTCCTTGTGCACCAGCATTACAAACAAATAAATAAACTATCACAGGAATGTATAGTACTGAGCTGCTCATCTACATTCATTATATGCATGTCATCACGGGGTAATATACATGGCATGCCAATCATGCCTCATTTCCTTACCACTTCCTAGGTTTTAGGCTTTTCAATCACCCTGGCCACACCCACTCCTGCGGGAAACTGCCGGTGAGCCAGTACACTACAGTATCACCCTTACCTTACCTATGAACCTATAATCTTACATTTGAAATGCACATACAAAACTGTATAAAAAACTCAACAAAACTTGCACTGCTTTACAGATTCAAAAACTTTCTCTCCAACAGAAGTAAAGCTATACTCACACTACTTAGCACCCCTCACTAGTTTATGGAGCACCCATTCTTACTAACTTCCAGGCAGCATAAAAAGCAAAATTTGAGCAATGCTATAACAAAGTGGCTAAATTTGCAGCAAATGACCCTTTCAGAACCCACTACTGAACCAACATATACATAGCTTCTTCCCACTTACAACATTAGCCAGCAATAATCTGCTTGTCTAGCAATAAATACGGTTCAGTGCAACTATGTTTGTACTCTAGCATTATCATTCTGCGAGGAAAACCCTTTCTGTCCACAACCCTGTCAAATCTGCAGGGCATGGTTAAGAAGTTATGTACTCACCATAACGTTCCATCTGAGTAGGTGACTTCATTTGGATGCAACCTGTGGGATTCGGATCCGACATCGGATCCGAGCCGGCAGTTCAAAAGCTTTAGGATCCGAGCTCCTAGCTTCTCCCTTTACCCATAATCCCCTGCAAAGCCCTGACTGACCTCAGATTGAGTTTGCCCTGTGAATACTAGAATAATAGATTCCTGGGAAACCAGGACTCATATTTCTATGTAAGGTCAGGGGGATGGTTGCATCCAAATGAAGTCCCCTACTCAGATGGAACATTATGGTGAGCACATAACTTCTTAATCTGAAGTAGGCAGACTTCATTTGTCTGCAACCTGTGGGACAGAGTCCCCAGCTACCTGAATCTTGGGCGGCCGTCATGGAAGGATGTTCCGGAGCACCGCAGAGCCAAAGGATGCTCTCCCTCTGGAAACAACGTCCACTTTATAATGTGAAATAAAAGTATGAGATGAGGTCCAAGTGGCTGCTGCACAGATATCATCTAATGGCACTCTAGATTTAAAAGCAGCAGAAGTAGATACTGCCCTGGTAGAATGCGCTGTAATTCTCTGAGGAGCTGGCCTTCCTGAGGTGTCATAAGCCTGCAAGATACAATTAGAA
Source organism: Protopterus annectens (assembly GCF_019279795.1). NCBI lineage: Eukaryota > Metazoa > Chordata > Ceratodontiformes > Protopteridae > Protopterus > Protopterus annectens. The sequence goes on from NC_056744.1 coordinate 317,523,931, forward strand.
ATCCACTTCGACAGGGTGACCTTAGAGACTGCCTTACCCAGTGCGAATTTTGCATAGGAGACGAACAGTTGATCGGATTGTCTATGATCAGCTGTTCTGTGAATATAGAAGCGCAGTTGTCTATGAACGTCTAAAGAATGCAATTTATATTCTCCTTTGTTTTTATACTTGGGGAAGAAAACTGGCAAATTAATAGATTGGTTGATATTGGATTCTGACGAAATCTTCGGCAGAAAGGAAGGATTGGTCCTGAGGAAGACCCTATCAGGAAAAAAGGAGAGATATAGTGGTTTGACGCACAGAGCCTGAAGCTCAGAAACTCTTCCAGCTGACGTAATGGCTACTAAGAAGGCAGTTTTCCAGGAAAGGTACTTCAAATCCACAGAGGCTGCAGGCTCAAAGGGGGGAGCGGTTAGTGCCTGCAGGACTAAAGTCCCAAGGTGGTACAGCTTCCTTAACCGGAGGTCTCAGAAGGAAAGCACCTTTGAGAAAGGTTTTACAAATTTTTGCAGCCATGAGAGGTGTTGAGTCATGACCCACATGATAATGAGAAATAGCTGCCATCTGTACCCTTACTGTGGAAGAGCTTGCTCCTTGTTGGAAAAGGTCTGTCAAGAAGTCCAGTACCGCCAAAAGTGGTGCAGAAAAGGGATCAAGGTTGTTTTGTTCTGCCCAAATAGAAAATCTCTTCCATTTGCTTCGATAAACCTTCCTAGTGGAAGGTTTATGGGCCGCCCCTAAGATGGCTTTCACTGGTGACGAGATACCGGGAGTCCTTATCAGGGATGGAACTGGAGCAGCCAGGCTGTCAATTTCAGAGTGTGAAGGTTCGGAATTGGAAGCCCTTGAGGATGGGAAATGAGATCCGGAATCGGATCTAGAATCCAGGGTGGATTCACTCTGTGAGACCACACATAAGGGAACCAAGGTTGACGAGGCCAGAACGGGGCAATGAGAATCATTTTGCTCCCCAAGCTGTTGGCTTTCTGTAGAAGCTTCTGCATTAAAGGCAGTGGAGGATAAGCGTAAAGGAGACCGGGAGGCCAAGCATGCACCAGGGCGTCTCTCCGGGGTTCCCCGAATGGGGGAAGTAGAGCGAAGAAACTGTCGCATTTGGCGTTTGAGAGAGAAGCAAAAAGATCGCAACAGGGTTGCCCCCAGGCGGCAAAAATCTGCTTCGCTACTAAAGGGTCGAGAGACCCTTCGTGAGGGGGAAAGAATGGTGCGACTGAGCTTGTCCGCTAGGATGTTGGACCTTCTCGGAATGTGCGTTGCCACAGGAAAGCGGTTGGTGGAGATTGCCCATTCCCAGACTCTCATGGCCTCTTGACAAAGTGGGTAGGATCTGGTTCCCCCCTGTTTGTTGATGTACCAGACTACAGACATGTTGTCCGTCTGGATAGCAATAGTCCCTGCAGGGAGAAGGCTGTGTAGTGCTTGCAACGCTAATAGCACTGCCCTCATCTCCAGGACATTGTTATGCAGTGAGGTCTCTGAACTGTTCCACGTGCCTTGGACAATTCTGCCCGCTGAATGCCCCCCCCCCCACCCGAGGCGAGAAGCGTCCGTGGTCACTGTGGCTAGGGGGAATGCAGCACAGAAGGGTCTCCCTGTTAGGAGTTCCGTCGACTGGAGCCACCAAAACAGGGAGTTCCTGCATGCTTTGCTGATGGCTATCGGGTTGTTGAGAGGAAGGTAAAGCGGGGACCATTGGACCTGGAGGGTCCATTGAAGAACCCACATGTGTAGTCGAGCATGAAGAAGAAGTGGAATGGCTGCCGCCATTGAACCTAAGGCCCTCAGGACCAAAGCTGCCATCGGAGCATGTTCTAAGATGGCCGTGATATGACACCTCAGGTTGGACAGTCGATCTGGAGTGAGGAATGCCCGCATATTTCTTGTGTCCAATCTTCCTCGTATAAAATCTATAATCTGTGTGGGGGCCAGTGAAGATTTCTCTTTGTTTATGGTGATCCCCAGCAGAGGGGCTATGTGAAGGAAATAGTCCTTGGCTGAGCACAGCAGATGCCTTGATGAAGCTGTGAGGAGCCAGTCGTCCAGGTATGGAAACACCTGAATTCCCTGGAGTCTCAGGTGGGCCGCTACCACTGCTAGTACTTTGGTAAACACCCTGGGGGCAGAGGTGAGACCAAAGGGAAGGACCCTGGGAAGGACCCTGAACTGGTAGTGACTGGCTCCCAGCCAGAAGCGAAGGAACCTCCTGGACCGTCTGTCTATCAAAATGTGGTAGTACGCGTCCTTGAGGTCTATGGAACACATCCAATCGTTCTCATGCAAGAGGGGGAGGATAGATCACCTACACAAGTGTCTCTGCCCTCCTGGAAGACCTGAAATTGAGTCCACCAAGCCCTAACCCTGTAATCTTCGGTGGTTCCATCCAAAACAGACTGTAAAATTGCCTTTCTGGAACCTGCGATCACCTACACAAGTGTCTCTGCCCTCCTGGAAGACCTGAAATTGTGTCCCACCCTGTAATCTTCGGTGGTTCCATCCAAAACCGACTGTAAAAGTATGCTACTTATACATGTTTAATCCAAATCTTCTGACCTGAGAATCCTAGTCTAGCTACCTGCCTAGGACTACCAGCAGCCAATACCCTAATTTCCTATCTGAATACTTTTCCAGACCCTTATTCATTACTCTCCCATAGCCACCATTGTAAGTTCCATCTCCTTTATCCTTAACATTGTTTCTTTTTCCTTACTATTTTCCTCCATTTACCCCTTCCTTACCTGCATAACTCTGATTTAACCTGCTGGCCACTAGGTGGCATCCTTCTACTACTTGGTTGACTCCCTTTTAACTTGCTCTTTAACTCTCCAGTACCTTTTTTCTTGTACCTGGATCTCCTTGCTCATAACTGCTCTTCTCTTTCTCCCTGGCCCCTGACAAATCTCTCTTCTTGCTTTTACTTTGCTGCTACTCATCTGCACATTCACCTCTCGCTATATTTTTATTGTATTGCTTCTACAATACCTGTTACAAACTTACCTGCTGTTTCTCCACCTTTACTGATTGTTTTTTCTGTGCAACTACAACTCTTTTGTGACTTCCCGCTCCGTTTGCCCTTCGGGCTCACTCCGCTCTCCTCGCTGCCCCCAAATTCCACCCGCCCCTGGGACCTCTACATTTATCCCCGCATAGACACACCCCTCCCCTCTTACAACCACTCACAACATCTTCCTGTCCCCACCCCCTCTATAATTAGTCCCCTCCCTCCCCCTCCTATCTACTCTTCAGACCACATCCTCTCAAGCCACTCACTTAGATCCAACTTAATATGCCAATCCAATACCACCTGACCCTACTACTAATTCTCCTAACTACCCTCACCTCTACCTATCTCTCAACCTCCTATGAACAAACCTTACCCTCAACTCTTACTATCCCACGCAAATATACCCTAACTACTCCCCCATCAACATCCATTAACTATCTTAATGTCATCTATAAAACCTCTTATCTTCTACCTAAATATCACCGTCTTTTTCACACCAAATACTGTAATCATAACCTCAAAAAACGTGATATTTACCAGTGCAAACCCTCTCAATTCTACAACCTTTTATTAATTAGCTCATTGATACATGGAGACATACACCCCAACCCAGGCCCTGACCTATCCCCATTATCATCCAACTGCCAACTAATTAAACCAAAGCCAACACCACCTACTAAACCTCCCAAATCACTCTCAATTGCCCAACTTAATATACGTAGCATTTGTATTAAAATACCACAAATTCATGCTCTTCTAGAAGTCCAACAGTTCAACATTCTCTGTCTAACTGAAACTTGGCTCAAACCTACAATAAAAGATAACGAAATTATCCACCCTGGCTACAACATCCTGAGACAAGACCGCTTAAACAAAAAAAGGTGGCGGAGTAGCTATATTCTATACAACCGGCCTGCGAATAAGTATAACAAATCATACCCTTTTAACTGACACAAATGTTGAATTAATTATCTCAAAACCTCAAATCAATCCTCACAAAACTATTAATATTATCTGTACCTATATTCCCCCAGGCAAAAATCCTACCATATTAGAAGACCTACTAAACTGACTTTCTCTAAACCTCCTTCAAGAAACAATACTTTTAGGAGACTTGAATACTGCCTGGAACTTATGTGAACATACTAATCCATCTACCCTTATTAACCTGCATGGCTTCACTCAACACAAACTCCCCTACAAGAAAAAACAAATATAATAATAAAGAAACTATACTTGACTGGATCTTAACAAATAGTCCCCAGCAAAAATATACAACAGGAACTCTCCCAGACGACCTCAGTGATCACTCCCTAACTTATATCATCAGGCATAAAACTAATTTTTCTATCCCAACCCAAGTTCGATTATCCCGTTGCAAAATACATTTTGACCCCAATCTGTTTCACAATGAACTTATGCAAGTTAACTGGTCACCTCTTAAATTTCTCCCAATAGATGAACCTGTTAACCACTTCAATAATACCTTTCTCACCATCCTTGAACATCATGCCCCCTTGCGTTCCATACGTATGAAAGCTAAGGCAGCACAATGACTCTAACAAAACTAGACAACTAATCCTTAGTAGAAATAAAGCCTGGACCAAACGGCAAACCACTAAAAACACAACTGATCATCTCTCTTTTAAACAAAAAAGAAATATGACAAAACAGGCCATCCTACAAGATAAAAAATACTTCTACACTCAATTACAACAATCTTATCTCCACCAACCACATAAATTTTGGACCACTATTAATACACTGCTATCCCCTGGCAAAGCTGCCACACCTAACCCACTAGGCTCCAACACTAACTCCCCTTTACAAACAGCTAATGCCTTTAACACCTTCTTTACTTCAGCCATTCTAAAGCTAGCTGACCAACAAAGCCCTGATACCTCCAAACTATCTACCCCTAGCTCTACTCCCCCCCCATTTCACCTTCAACCCATACCTACCTCCTACATTTTGTCCTTACTTCAAAAACTTAAGCCAACAACCCCTTCTGCTGACAAATTACCTGCAGAATATCTCCAACTAGGTGCCAAAGCAATAGCCTACCCCATCTCTCTATTGATTAATAGGACTTTAAAAGAAAGTACTATCCCTACAGTCTGGAAAATCTCACACATTATCCCTCTCTTCAAAGGAGGTGACTCTTTGGAGTATTCTAACTTCCGCCCCATAGCATTACTATCTCCTCTTGCAAAAATAATGGAAAAATGGATCCACAAACAGTTACTTAATCACCTGTTAAGCAACAATCTCCTAGCTAACTGCCAACATGGGTTTCGACCATTCCATAGTACTACCACAGCCTTATTATCCTTCATCGATAAACATAAATCGCAATAATAATACTCCCTCCTCAGCATTCTTTGTAGACCTGTCAAAAGCCTTTGACATGGTTAATCACCAACTCCTCTTACAACGCTTAAGCTCCCTCTCTCTGGACAACCATGCCTTAAGCTGGTTCACGTCCTATCTTGAAAATCGCAAACAGGCAGTTCTCTGGGACAACCATCTCTCTGATCTTCTCCCCACCGCTATAGGAGTCCCTCAGGGCTCCATCTTAGGTCCTCTTCTGTTTTCCATTTTTATAAATGAACTGCATCTAGCCACTCCTCTATCTACTTGTATTCAATATGCTGATGACACTACCATCATTTGCTCTGCCACAACCCAGACTGAACTTCACTCCCTAACACAAAAAACCTTCACCACCATAGAGCAATGGTTCTCTAATCACTGTCTCCTCCTCAACCCCAAGAAAACCAAACTTCTGCTCTTTACATCTACTCACCTGTCTCCCTCTATTGATTTTACACTTACATCTAACAATGGCACACTTATCGCTCCAGACCAAACGACTAAACTCTTGGGTATTACCATTGACAACCAACTAAAATTTGACTTTCATATCAACTCCACTATAAAAACAACTAACAGAAAACTAGGTTCTCTCTACAGAATCAAATCTTTCTGAACTCCTGAAGTAAGAACTACTATAGCAAGAACCCACTTAATCTCTACCCTATTATATGCTTCCTCCATATACACTAATCTTTCTAAGTATAACCTCAATAAACTAGCCACATCATACAACAACATTGCCAGATTTGCTACTGCCTCTCCATATAGAACTCACCATTGTTTGAATCTTACAAAACTAGGGTGGCTGGAACTACCCCACCTTATACAATACTATCAACTTACAATTGCCCATAAAGTCCTTTATCACCCTGAAAACACACCAATGCTCTCCACCCTCATAAAACCCTATCACAATATGAGGAACCTTCGTTCCTTTAACAAAATACTGATACAAACTTCTCGATCAAATAATGTAGCAGGTGACTCCACATTTTCCAACTCAGTTGGCAAAATATGGAATCAACTTCCACCAGACCTCACATCCCTGACTTCAATTCCACTATTTAAAACCAAACTAAAACTCTTCCTAACCAACCACTGGCTATGCTCTTGCAATAACCCTGGGTAACCTTTTTTCTTTCTCTTTTTTCCCTCCTTCCTTTCATCTGACCTCCCTCTCCTCTTCTTCCTAACTCTAGCATACTCCACTTTCCACTTCTTAAATGCTTCTGTCTCTCCCTCCTTAAATAGACATAATTCTAAACTTTGCTACTTATGTATAAGGTAGAAATATCATAACCTAGTAAATTATCTAAACTTATTCACCTGCTAAGCCTCAAATTGTACTCAAATGCCTAGATAGCCTGTAAGAGGTTTAAAGAAAATGTTTTCTTTTTATTGTATAATTTTCTACATTCTTAACTTGTTAAGTAGTAGTTAGCGAAGCTTTTCTCCTCGGGACTCCACTGAAAATGGAAATGTATCCAGTTGGGCTAGCTCGGTTAACAAATGTAAGATAAATAAATAAATAAAATAGATTGTGAGGTGACCATCCGGAATTTTGCTTGGGTACAGACAGGTTCAGTTGTGACAGGTCTAAGATCGGTCTTAAGTCCTCGGTCTTAAGTCCCCCGTCTTCTTTGGCACCAAGAGGAACCTGGAGTAAAACCCTGATCCAGTCTGATCTTGGGGGACGCGTTGGATGGCTCTTTTTGTTAGCAGCTGCCCGATCTCGATGGCTGCCGCCTCCCTTTGATCAGGTGGTACATCGGGGAGGTTTTGGTTTGATCTGGGAATACCGCAAAGGGGAATTGAATAGCCTCTGGATATCACCCGAAGCACCCAACAGTCTGACGTGATTGACTCCCATGTTGTCAGGTGCCTCGAAAACTGCCCCCCGACTGCCTCCAGAGAAGGGCAGCCGGGCAACCCATCAGGGTTACTGCGTGGGTCTGTCAGAGAAAGGTTCTCTGGACCCAAAGTTCCTAGGAGCCCCTCTGCCTCTAGGATGGCGACCCCCCTGTCCTCCTCTGCCACGGAAGGACTGGTTGTCCGAAGCAGGCTGGGATTGCTGCGATTTCCGGAACCACATCTTCTTCTGTCCCTTTTGGTTCTTCGAGAAGGACTTCTGGGGAACTGAGAAGCGGACTCCGACAGCAGACAGCGTCTTCCCATCCTTTTCGCTCTGGACAAGCGTTTTGCGAACAGTTTTGCCAAAAAGGGCAGAACCATCGAAGGGGGCATTCGCGAAGGTCGCTTTGAAGGGCTCTGCGAAGTCACAGTGGCGGAGCCAGGCCTGGCGCCTCATAAGGCCCGATCCGCTAGCTGTAGCGGCTCCCTCAGTTGCGTGAGACAGTAGCCGCATAGAAGTATTAGAAACCGCTCTGAAAGTGGCCATACGGGTGGAGTACACCTGTCTGTCCTCCGCCGATATGGACTCCGGGGGGGATGCCGCGTACTCCTTAATCAGGTCTCGCTGCATCCTTATCACGTGTGCCATGTAGTTCAGCACCCTCAGGGAGAAGGTTGCTGAACTAAAGACTCGCTTCCCAATGCAATCCATCGAGCGGGACTCCTTGCTTGGGGGATGCATGGAGGGGCTCTCCTGAGCCAATTCCCTCTTTGTGGCTGCAGCCATCATCATGGCATCTACTGGGGGTCCCTTACTCCAGTGTGTGCGGTCCGCTGGGGGGCTAAGAATACGGTCCGGACGCTTGGGAACAGGCTCAACGGTGTCCGGGTCCTTCCACGCTCTGGTGGCAATAAGGTCCACCAGAGGATCGGCAGGAGGGGACACCCAAGAGGTAGATGGGCCCGCCTCAAATGCCTCCAAGAACACAGACTCGTCCAAGGAGGCCTTGGGGGCAGACCACCCCCCCGATCCTTAACATTTCCATAATGTCTCCAAAGGAGACGTCTTCTGGGGGTGATCTTGGGGAGCCCTCCCCTTCCTCCAAGTCTGTGTCTTCGGTAATGGACTCAGGGGAGTCCACGTGCCTCCTCTTACACTTACGCTTACGAGGCACTTCCTCAGGGGGACTGTCCGAGGAGTCCTCGCCAGCAACCAGATGTTCCAAGGGAACCACTTGGGACATTGAGGCGGGGTGTCCCTGGGACCGGCTGATGGGAGCCTGGCCCAGCTGCGAGGGAGTGCGGGATGGAGCCGAGAGGGACCGGGGGTCCGGATGTCCTTGACAGAGCCCTTTCCACAACATCGAAGGCCGAGGGGGAGCCGACCTCTCTAAGACCCGAGAGCCGACCCCCACTCGGATCCGACGCATGGATCACAGCCGGCGCCGAGACCGTCGGATCGAGAGACCGGTGCGCTCCGACCTAGATGGAGTCGAAGATACACCAGCACCCTCGGATCCGAGGCTAGGCCTACGGCTCCGAGAGGTCGGGTCCAAAGTACCCGAAGCACTCAAGGGATGGATCGGATCCGAGGTGCACCGACCAATCGGATCCGACCCACCCCCGGGTCCAACTCTGCCCGGCTCCGACAGCTCCGAACCCAGGAGTCGGATCGGAGAAGGAGCTATGGGGGAGAAAAAGGTGGTCGAGGCCCCTCCCGGATGGGGGGGGCCAGGAGCACTCCCATCTGCATCTGGGCCTGGATGAAACTCCTCATCATCCAGTCCATATCAGCGTCTGACATTGAAAATGTTGACCTGGATGAGGCCACCGAGGCGGACCTAGAGTGCCGCCTCGGTGACCTCGATCGAGGTCTAGTCTCCACCTCCTCGGGTCCAGGAGAGAACCGGGGGGAATGGAGACGAGGAGAAGGAGATCTAGAAGGCAAAGGAGAGGCACTCTTAGACGGGGGGGGGGGGGGACGAGACAGAGGTTTCGGCCCGCCGCTTGTGGTGCCCCGCCTTGTGCCTCTCCTTGTCCCTCCTGGTCTCCCTATCCTCCGGTTTCTTGGTGGGAGGTTGAGTCCCTGCCGGAGGAAGGGAGACCGACTTACCCGGTGAGGGCTGCTGACTAGCAGGGGAAGAGGCCGAAGCCGATTCAGGAGGGAGAAGTCCCGCCAGAACAAACTTCTACCTCCGCTCCCTTAAAGCCCGGGGGTTGAACCCTGCACATATGGTACAACCAGATGACAGGTGTTCAACCTCAAGACATTTAACGCACCGAGTGTGGCCATCGGCTGGAGAAAGCTTGTGGCCACACTCGGTACATTTGGAAAAAATAGCCTTAGGGGCTTCTGACATGTCTACACCCTAACAGGCCTAAAACAAAACACACACAAACAGACACACAACTACGGTAAACCCGAGAAAAAATTTAAACTAAAGGGAGGAGAAAGCCTAATAACACTCACACTTGTTAAATTTTAGAAAAAAACACAAATTTTCCTGTCAAAAATACTAGTGAAAGTACTTGGTAATAGGAGCTCGCAAAATCCGTCAGCTACTTGAAACGCGGCAAACAAAATCTGAGGTCAGTCAGGGCTTGGCAGGGGATTATGGGTAAAGGGAGGAGCTAGGAGCTCGGATCCTAAAGCTTTTGAACTGCCGGCTCGGATCCGATGTCGGATCCGAATCCCACAGGTTGCAGACAAATGAAGTCTACCTACTTCAGATCTACATTTATACCATGTTGCTAAGGCCTGGGACTCCTTACCTATATCCATCAAATCAATACCCTCCATTCAGTACTTCAAAACCATTTAGAAATAGTTCTTAGCAAAATCGGTCTCGGTTTTTGTTCTACCTCAGGATAATGATATTCCTAAATATGAACAAGTTCCTAATCATACTTTACACCTCCTTACTTACCCTTTTCAATCACTTCCTAACTTTATCTAGATAAAGCCGGACACCTACCCAGTTAGACTTTCCTGGTAGTCAAAAGTCAGTAAACAAACAACATGTATGAACTTGTCCTTACAAATGCTTCCCCTGCCTACACCCCACTAATATAATATAATATAATCTGATATACAACTTATGATTGCAACAACTACCCAGCCAAAAAACAAAAAAAATTACACCCAGATAAGGAAATCTGTGGAAATAACTGTCCACCCATACCACAGGAAAAATCATCAGACTGAAAAAATAAGAAAGCAATATTGCTGGTTATTAACTACTTCATCAAGCTCAGCTATCCCTGATTTTGATCATATTATTACCCTTTCTCATTATAAAATGTTTAGATCTTCTGGTAAATCACTGAAGACTACAGTCGGTCCATAATGTCAGACATTAGAGTTAGTCTTTAGGAAATCATGTTGGTGAAAATCCATGTTTCCTACTAAAGTGAGTTAGGGTAATATTTAAACGTTACCCCTGATGTTGGACTTGTATAGACTCTGGTGGTCATTAGTCTAGTATACACCTATGAATCTTCTAGCTGTGTACAAATCATGGCACAACAAAGCACTGAATGCATCAGCCATACTTATTTCTTCCTACAACATAAACTCCAAATTCAAGATTTGACATAAATAACGAAAGAGACTCAAAATAATCTGATACATAAAAACATACAACTAACCTGTAGCATCCACAGTAGGCGTGTAAACATGTACAAAAAAACATACAACTAACCTGTAGCATCCCACAGTAGGCGTGTAAACAAGTACATAAAAACATACAACTAACCTGTAGCATCCTACAGTAGGCTTGTAAACATGTACATAAAAACATACAACTAACCTGTAGCATCCACAGTAGGCGGGTAAACATGTACATAAAAACATACAACTAACCTGTAGCATCCCACAGTAGGCTTGTAAGCATGTGCATAAAAACATACAACTAACCTGTAGCATCCCACAGTAGGCTTGTAAACATGTTACATAAAAGCATACAACTAACCTGTAGCATCCCACAGTAGGCTTGTAAACATGTACATAAAAACATACAACTAACCTGTAGCATCCCACAGTAGGCGTGTAAACATGTACATAAAAACATACAACTAACGTGTAGCATCCTACAGTAGGCTTGTAAACATGTACATAAAAACATACAATTAACCTGTAGCATCCACAGTAGGCGTGTAAACATGTACATAAAAACATACAACTAACCTGTAGCATCCCACAGTAGGCTTGTAAACATGTACATTAAAACATACAACTAACCTGTAGCATCCCACAGTAGGCGTGTAAACATGTACATAAAAACATACAACTAACCTGTAGCACCTACAGTAGGTGTGTAAACATGTACATAAAAACATACAACTAACCTGTAGCATCCCAAAGTAGGCTTGCAAGCATGTTACATAAAAACATACAACTAACCTGTAGCATCCCACAGTAGGCTTGTAAACATGTTACATAAAAACATACAACTAACCTGTAGCATCCCACAGTAGTCTTGTAAACATGTACATAAAATCATACAACTAACCTGTAGCATCCCACAGTAGGCGTGTAAACATGTACATAAAAACATACAACTAACCTGCAGCACCTACAGTAGCCGTGTAAACAAGTACATAAAAACATACAACTAACCTGTAGCATCCTACAGTAGGCATGTAAACATGTTACATAAAAACATACAACTAACCTGTAGCATCCCACAGAAGGCTTGTAAACATGTACATAAAAACATACAAGTAACCTGTAGCACCTACAGTAGGCGTGTAAACATGTACATAAAAACATACAACTAACCTGTAGCATCCCACAGTAGGCTTGTAAGCATGTCACATAAAAACATACAACTAACCTGTAGCATCCCACAGTAGGCTTGTAAACATGTTACATAAAAACATACAACTAACCTGTAGCATCCCACAGTAGGCTTGTAAACATGTGCATAAAAACATACAACTAACCTGTAGCATCCCACAGTAGGCATGTAAACATGTGCATAAAAACATACAACGAACCTGTAGCACCTACAGTAGCCGTGTAAACATGTACATAAAAACATACAACTAACCTGTAGCATCCCACAGTAGGCCTGTAAACATGTTACATAAAAACATACAACTAACCTGTAGCATCCCACAGTAGGCTTGTAAACATGTACATAAAAACATACAAGTAACCTGTAGCACCTACAGTAGGCATGTAAACATGTACATAAAAACATACAACTAACCTGTAGCACCAACAGTAGGCGTGTAAACATGTTACATAAAAACATACAACTAACCTGTAGCATCCCACAGTAGGCTTGTAAGCATGTTACATAAAAACATACAACTAACCTGTAGCATCCACAGTAGGCGTGTAAACATGTACATAAAAACATACAACTAACCTTTAGCATCCACAGTAGGCTTGTAAACATGTACATAAAAACATACAATTAACCTGTAGCATCCCACAGTAGGCTTGTAAACATGTACATAAAAACATACAACTAACCTGTAGCATCCCACAGTAGGCTTGTAAACATGTTACATAAAAACATACAACTAACCTGTAGCATCCACAGTAGGCTTGTAAACATGTACATAAAAACATACAACTAACCTGTAGCATCCCACAGTAGGTTTGTAAATATGTACATAAAAACATACAACTAACCTGTAGCATCCCACAGTAGGCTTGTAAACATGTACATAAAAACATACAATTAACCTGTAGCATCCCACAAGTAGGGGTGTAAACATGTACATAAAAACATACAATTAACCTGTAGCATCCCACAAGTAGGGGTGTAAACATGTACATAAAAACATACAACTAACCTGTAGCATCCCACAGTAGGCTTGTAAACATTTTACATAAAAACATACAACTAACCTGCAGCATCCCACAGTAGGCTTGTAAACATGTTACATAAAAACATACAACTAACCTGCAGCATCCCACAGTAGGCTTGTAAACATGTTACATAAAAACATACAACTAACTGTAGCATCCCACAGTAGGCTTGTAAACATGTTACATAAAAACATACAACTAACCTGTAGCTTCCACAGGAGGCTTGTAAACATGTACATAAAAACATACAACTAACCTGTAGCATCCCACAGTAGGCTTGTAAACATGTACACAAAAACATACAACTAACCTGTAGCATCCCACCGTAGGCTTGTAAACATGTACATAAAAACATACAACTAACCTGTAGATACCCACAGTAGGCGTGTAAACATGTACATAAAAACATACAAGTAACCTGTAGCATTCCACAGTAGGCTTGTAAACATGTACACAAAAACATACAACTAACCTGTAGCATCCCACAGTAGGCTTGTAAACATGTACATAAAAACATACAACTAACCTGTAGCATCCCACGGTAGGCTTGTAAACATGTACATAAAAACATACAACTAACCTGTAGCATCCCACAGTAGGCTTGTAAACATGTACATAAAAACATACAACTAACCTGTAGCATCCCACAGTAGGCTTGTAAACATGTACATAAAACATACAACTAACCTGTAGCATCCCACAGTAGGCTTGTAAACATGTACATAAAAACATACAACTATCCTGTAGCATCCCACAGTAGGCTTGTAAACATGTACATAAAAACATACAAGTAACCTGTAGCATCCACAGTAGGCTTGTAAACATGTACATAAAAACATACAACTAACCTGTAGCATCCCACAGTAGGCTTGTAAACATGTACATAAATACATACAAGTAACCTGTAGCATCCACGGTAGGCTTGTAAACATGTACATAAAACATACAACTAACCTGTAGCATCCCACAGTAGGGTTGTAAACATGTACATAAAACATACAACTAACCTGTAGCATCCCACAGTAGGGTTGTAAACATGTACATAAAACATACAACTAACCTGTAGCATCCCACAGTAGGCTTGTAAACATGTTACATAAAAACATACAACTAACCGGTAGCATCCCACAGTAGGCTTGTAAACATGTTACATAAAAACATACAACTAAGCTGTAGCATCCCACAGTAGGCTTGTAAGCATGTACATAAAAACATACAACTAACTTGTAGCATCCACAGTAGGCTTGCAAGCATGTACATAAAAACATACAGCTAACCTGTAGCATCCACAGTAGGCGTGTAAACATGTACATAAAAACATACAACTAACCTGTAGCATCCACAGTAGGCTTGTAAACATGTACATAAAAACATACAAGTAACCTGTAGCATCCCACAGTAGGCTTGTAAACATGTACATAAAACCATACAACTAACCTGTAGCATTCCACAGTAGGCTTGTAAACATGTAAATAAAAACATACAACTAACCTGTAGCATCCACAGTAGGCTTGTAAACATGTACATAAAAACATACAACTAACCTGTAGCATCCACAGTAGGCTTGTAAACATGTACATAAAAACATACAACTAACCTGTAGCATCCCACAGTAGGCGTGTAAACATGTACATAAAAACATACAACTAACTTGTAGCATCCACAGTAGGCTTGTAAACATGTACATAAAAACATACAACTAACATGTAGCATTCCACAGTAGGCTTGTAAGCATGTACATAAAAACATACAACTAACCTGTAGCATCCCACAGTAGGCTTGTAAACATGTTACATAAAAACATACAACTAACCTGTAGCATCCCACAGTAGGCTTGTAAACATGTTACATAAAACATACAACTAACCTGTAGCATCCACAGCAGGCTTTTAAACATGTACATAAAAACATACAACTAACCTGTAGCATCCCACAGTAGGCTTGTAAACATGTACATAAAAACATACAACTAACCTGTAGCATCCCACAGTAGGCTTGTAAACATGTACATAAAAACATACAACTAACCTGTAGCATCCCACAGTAGGCGTGTAAACATGTACATAAAACATACAACGAACCTGTAGCATCCCACAGTAGGCGTGTAAACATGTACATAAAAACATACAACTAACCTGTAGCATCCCACAGTAGGCTTGTAAAAATGTACATAAAACAAACAAGTATCCTGTAGCATCCCACAGTAGGCTTGTAAACATGTACATAAAACATACAACTAACATGTAGCATCCACAGTAGGCGTGTAAACATGTACATAAAAACATACAACTAACCTGTAGCATCCCACAGTAGGCTTGTAAACATGTACATAAAACATACAACTAACATGTAGCATCCACAGTAGGCGTGTAAACATGTACATAAAACATACAACTAACCTGTAGCATCCCACAGTAGGGTTGTAAACATGTACATAAAACATACAACTAACCTGTAGCATCCCACAGTAGGCTTGTAAACATGTACATAAAACATACAACTAACCTGTAGCATCCCACAGTAGGCTTGTAAACATGTACATAAAAACATACAACTAACCTGTAGCATCCACAGTAGGCTTGTAAACATGTACATAAAAACATACAACTAACCTGTAGCATCCACAGTAGGCTTGTAAACATGTACATAAAACATACAACTAACATGTAGCATCCACAGTAGGCGTGTAAACATGTACATAAAACATATAACTAGCCTGTAGCATCCCACAGTAGGCTTGTACGCATGTACATAAAAACATACAACTAACCTGTAGCATCCACAGTAGGCTTGTAAACATGTACATAAAAACATACAACTAACCTGTAGCATCCACAGTAGGCTTGTAAACATGTACATAAAAACATACAACTAACCTGTAGCATCCCACAGTAGGCTTGTAAACATGTACATAAAAACATACAACTAACCTGTAGCATCCCACAGTAGGAGTGTAAACATGTACATAAAAACACACAACTAACCTGTAGCATCCCACAGTAGGCGTGTAAACATGTACATAAAACATACAATGAACCTGTAGCATCCCACAGTAGGCGTGTAAACATGTACATAAAAACATACAACTAACATGTAGCATCCACAGTAGGCTTGTAAACATGTACATAAAACATACAACTAACATGTAGCATCCACAGTAGGCGTGTAAACATGTACATAAAAACATACAACTAACCTGTAGCATCCCACAGTAGGCTTGTAAACATGTACATAAAACATACAACTAACATGTAGCATCCACAGTAGGCATGTAAACATGTACATAAAAACATACAACTAACCTGTAGCATCCCACAGTAGGCTTGTAAACATGTACATAAAACATACAACTAACCTGTAGCATCCCACAGTAGGCTTGTAAACATGTACATAAAAACATACAACTAACCTGTAGCATCCCACAGTAGGCTTGTAAACATGTACATAAAAACATACAACTAACCTGTAGCATCCCACAGTAGGCTTGTAAACATGTACATAAAAACATACAACTAACCTGTAGCATCCCACAGTAGGCTTGTAAACATGTACATAAAAACATACAAGTAACCTGTAGCATCCCACAGTAGGCTTGTAAACATGTACATAAAACATACAAGTAACCTGTAGCATCCACAGTAGGCTTGTCAACATGTACATAAAAACATACAACGAACCTGTAGCATCCTACAGTAGGCTTGTAAACATGTACATAAAACATACAACTAACCTGTAGCATCCCACAGTAGGCTTGTAAACATGTACATAAAAACATACAACTAACCTGTAGCATCCCACAGTAGGCTTGTAAACATGTACATAAAACCATACAACTATCCTGTAGCATCCTACAGTAGGGTTGTAAACATGTACATAAAAACATACAACTAACCTGTAGCATCCACAGTAGGCTTGTAAACATGTACATAAAAACATACAACTAACCTGTAGCATCCACAGTAGGCTTGTAAACATGTACATAAAACATACAACTAACCTGTAGCATCCCACAGTAGGCTTGTAAACATGTACATAAAACATACAACTAACATGTAGCATCCCACAGTAGGCTTGTAAACATGTTACATAAAAACATACAACTAACCTGTAGAATCCCACAGTAGGCTTGTAAACATGTACATAAAAACATACAAGTAACCTGTAGCATCCACAGTAGGCTTGTAAACATGTACATAAAACATACAAGTAACCTGTAGCATCCCACAGTAGGCTTGTAAACATGTACATAAAACATACAACTAACCTGTAGCATCCCACAGTAGGCTTGTAAACATGTACATAAAAACATACAACTAACCTGTAGCATCCCACAGTAGGCTTGTAAACATGTACATAAAAACATACAACTAACCTGTAGCATCCCACAGTAGGCTTGTAAACATGTACATAAAACATACAACTAACCTGTAGCACCCCACAGTAGGCTTGTAATCATGTTACATAAAAACATACAACTAACCTGTAGCATCCCACAGTAGGCTTGTAAACATGTACATAAAACATACAACTAAAATGTAGCACCCACAGTAGGCTTGTAAACATGTACACAAAAACATACAACTAACCTGTAGCATCGACAGTAGGCTTGTAAACATGTACATAAAAACATACAACTAACCTGTAGCATCCCACAGTAGGCTTGTAAACATGTACATAAAAACATACAACTAACCTGTAGCATCCCACAGTAGGCTTGTAAACATGTACATAAAACATACAACTAACCTGTAGCATCCCACAGTAGGCTTGTAAACATGTACATAAAACATACAACTATCCTGTAGCATCCCACAGTAGGCTTGTAAACATGTACATAAAACATACAACTAACATGTAGCATCCACAGTAGGCATGTAAACATGTACATAAAAACATACAACTAACCTGTAGCATACACAGTAGGCTTGTAAACATGTACATAAAACATACAACTAACCTGTAGCATCCCACAGTAGGCTTGTAAACATGTACATAAAAACATACAAGTAACCTGTAGCATCCACAGTAGGCTTGTAAACATGTACATAAAAACATACAAGTAACCTGTAGCATCCCACAGTAGGCTTGTAAACATGTACATAAAAACATACAAGTAACCTGTAGCATCCCACAGTAGGCTTGTAAACATGTACATAAAACATATAAGTAACCTGTAGCATCCCACAGTAGGCTTGTAAACATGTACATAAAAACATACAACTAACCTGTAGCATCCCACAGTAGGCTTGTAAACATGTACATAAAAACATACAACTAACCTGTAGCATCCCACAATAGGCTTGTAAACATGTACATAAAACATACAACTAACCTGTAGCATTCCCACAGTAGGCTTGTAAACATGTTACATAAAAACATACAACTAACCTGTAGCATCCCACAGTAGGCTTGTAAACATGTACATAAAACATACAACTAACCTGTAGCATCCACAGTAGGCTTGTAAGCATGTACATAAAAACATACAACTAACCTGTAGCATCCCACAGTAGGCTTGTAAACATGTACATAAAAACATACAACTAACCTGTAGCATCCCACAGTAGGCTTGTAAACATGTTACATAAAAACATACAACTAACATGTAGCATCCCACAGTAGGCTTGTAAACATGTACATAAAAACATACAACTAACCTGTAGCATTCCCACAGTAGGCTTGTAAACATGTTACATAAAAACATACAACTAACCTGTAGCATCCCACAGTAGGCTTGTAAACATGTACATAAAACATACAACTAACCTGTAGCATCCACAGTAGGCTTGTAAGCATGTACATAAAAACATACAACTAACCTGTAGCATCCCACAGTAGGCTTGTAAACATGTACATAAAAACATACAACTAACCTGTAGCATCCCACAGTAGGCTTGTAAACATGTTACATAAAAACATACAACTAACATGTAGCATCCCACAGTAGGCTTGTAAACATGTACATAAAACATACAACTAACCTGTAGCATCCCACAGTAGGCTTGTAAACATGTACATAAAAACATACAACTAACCTGTAGCATCCTACAGTAGGCTTGTAAACATGTACATAAAAACATACAATTAACCTGTAGCATCCTACAGTAGGCTTCTAAACATGTACATAAAAACATACAACTAACCTGTAGCATCCCACAGTAGGCTTGTAAACATGTATATAAAAACATTCAACTAACCTGTAGCATCCCACAGTAGGCTTGTAAACATGTACATAAAAACATACACCTAACCTGTAGCATTCCACAGTAGGCTTGTAAACATGTTACATAAAAACATACAACTAACCTGTAGCATCCCACAGTAGGCCTCTAAACATGTTACATAAAAACATACAACTAACCTGTAGCATCCCACAGTAGGCTTGTAAACATGTTACATAAAAAAACATACAACTAACCTGTAGCATCCCACAGTAGGCTTCTAAACATGTTACATAAAAACATACAACTAACCTGTAGCATCCCACAGTAGGCTTGTAAACATGTTACATAAAAACATACATCTAACCTGTAGCATCCCACAGTAGGCTTGTAAGCATGTACAAGAATGTCTCACTGGAGCCATGTCTATCTAACCTGTAGCATCCTACAGTAGGCTTGTAAGCATGTACAAGAATGTCTCACTGGAGCCATGTCTAACTAACCTGTAGCATTCCACAGTAGGCTTGTAAGCATGTACAAGAATGTCTCACTGGAGCCATGTCTGTGTGTGAAGTGGACTGTTGCTTCAATTGAGCCAGCAGAAAAACCTACCCAGTATTTGAGCAATAAAACATGGCCATAATCACTTTCACTTACAGCACCCCACAACAAAACAAATTCTAAACTTATTATCACCGTTCACAAAAGGAAAACAAAATAAATGTTGTATAAAGAATACATAACTAATAAGCCACACTAAAACCTTCAACAATGACCACATCTTCTTAGCTGAGCTCAAATCCAGCAGAGCAAAGCAAAACGAACATGGTGAACCTCCTAGAAAATAATACTCCCATGCCATCAGTGAAAATAATACTCCCACGTCATCAGTGAAAATAATACTCCCATGCCATCAGTGAAAAAAATACTCCCACACCATCAGTGAAAAAAATACTCCCACACCATCAGTGAAAAAAATACTCCCACAGCATCATTGAAAAAAATACTCCCATGCCATCAGCGAAAATAATATTCCCATTCCATCAGTGAAATAAATACTCCCACGTCATCAGTGAAAAAAATACTCCCACACCATCAGTGAAAAAAATACTCCCATGCCACCTGTGAAATAAATACTACCATGCCATCAGTGAAAAAATACTCCCATGCCATCAGTGAAAAAAATACTCCCATGCCATCAGTGAAACAAATAACCAGCAATGGAGATAACATTCCTCTACTGCACACTCAGAGTGCAGGAAAAATAGGAACCTGTGTAGAATTAAACCTATAATACAAAGCTTTACACTATATAAACCATGCAAGATGGAAACAAGTACATCAAATACATACTGTCCACTTAAATGTCTCCAGTAATGAAAGCAAAACACAAGAGATGACATCAATAACATACAGTCTAAATTAGAATCTCACAAACATAAAAATGTTCACTTACCTAGAATGTCCAAGTGTCTATTCTAAACAAGTCCCATTAATTCTTCGAGCAACCATCTCCTTCAATGCTGACTGCTTCTCCAGATGGCTTGCACAAATTTTACACAACAGCTTAACCAGCAGAATATTGCAATTATCTGTAAAACTTACTTCAAAATTAAAGTCACCTGTAGCAAATCGTGACAGTCATTTATAATCCCAGTGTCACCAACCACAAAAAGTACAATTGTTAAAAAAACAGTATTAATTTAATAAAAAAGGCTGCAATAATCTCTTGTCCAACCTTCCCTTATGACTGTGACTCCCACAACTAAGCAGAATTCTGTAGAAAGTGACACACGTATTATTTCATAAGACAGCATACCTACCCCCAAACAATTAAGCCAAGTCTCGTCTCTCCACATGATGCACCTAGACAATATCTGACTTTACTACTTTGTAATGAATGCATGAATAGATTACACTGGTTAACACATTCAGATAAATACATACATTCAAATGCAAAATACATTTTAACAGGTTAACATTTCAATTTCTCATTCAGTGAAATGAAAGTCAATGTCAATCCAGAAACCAATGCACTTAGCACCTCATCAAGTTGAATATGACCATTTTCACCTCTGCTGGCACCCATTGTTTAATCCAGTATGTCCAAGATCAAAAACACTTAAAAGAAAGCCAAGGATGACTGTAGCAGCTTAGAATAATTAACATGTAAACCAATTGACTTGGGCTTCTCTTATCACAAACTGAAAATTGTGCGACTATTTTTATATATTTAGTCAATGTTTTAGATAATGTAACAAAGTTCAAGGCACTGAATGTTCAGTGGAGATTGATATCTGCAGAAAACGATAATAAAGTTATGTATACATTTGTAAGAGACCTATTTATAGGCTTGTAACACAGTTGGAACAGATGTGAAAAAATAAGTTCAGTGAAAGTCAGGGGAACCACAAATCTCTTGGAGAGCTGATATTTGTGGTTACCCTGACTTTCGTTGAACTTCTTTATAAGAAGAGTTGAGCAACAAAGGTTGGCATGAGAGGAGAGATATTTATTTTAAAGAGGTGCTTCCCCCGAAGATGCAAAACCTCTAAATGTATGAGTTGGGTTAAGTCTGAAGATGGCCTGAAACACAAAACAAAAAAGTACATGACATTATTTTTTACTTATATACCTTTTTCGTTGTAGTCATATAAACATGTTATGGTCTTGCAATGCACTCACCAGTGCACACACTGTCTGTAAAAATATCATGCATATACCATTTGTACAAGTCTTGACACAATGTAAAAGATCTCAGCCTTCAGTGCAGACAAGACTCCTTCTCCACTTCCACATAATGCAGCTCCATTCCTATTACCCAACAGTCACCAGGAAAGCAGGACCAAGCATGTTATCCCCACTAACTCTGCTTCCATAGAAGGCTGTGACTTAGTCATATGTCAAAGGTTCATAGGAGATGCAACTCAATTGATCTGCAAGGACGTTTCAGCTTTCCCAGTCCTCCCTTTTCAAGAAGGGCCAGGCATGATGAATTTATGAATACCCAAATAGTTATCCTTTTTAACGGCAGAAAGTCTCACACTGTTAAACTGGGAGAGTTAATTTGTTCTACAGAGGTGGGTAAGCACTGTATTGTAAATCTATACTTCCCATCATGTGCATTTATTTGTGGGCGTGGATGTACATCTGCGGTCCTAATATTATCTGAGCTATTTGGTTTATGGATGTATAAGAGTTTTTAGATTCTTGGATCCACTGTAACCAGCAAAGCCTCCTTGCGTGCTACAGTAGTAACACATGATAACCTGTCCATAATGCTAGCCTGCATCTTCAACAAAAAAAAAAAAAAAAGCTGTTGCCATAACACTACCACTACAGAAGATAGTCATGACTCTCATTGCACATTTGCATGTGCACACACACACAGACACACACACAGTAAATTTGTCCACTAACCTAACCCTAAACAGTCACAAACACACCTACTGACTGCTTCAGCCGAGACCTAGTGGCTGAGTAAAAGCATGCATGCAAAATAATTGGTCAGTACTGCTCTGCATTCCAGAATCACCTAAATTACAAAGGTTTGTACCATGAAATAAATAGTCTGTCCGCAACAATTAAGCAGTGTCAGCAATCTACTGCACAACACAGTAACACCTAAATAGTGGTAACCTTAATAACCACAGTATAGCCTTTTACAAAATGTCCAGTCATATATATTTCAAGTTCCATATTTTATATATGTATATATATATATAGATATATATATATATAAATAATGTATATATATATATATATATATTATATATATATATATATATATGTATATATATATATATACATATACATATATATATATATATATATATATATATATATATACATATATATATATATATATATATATATATATGTATATATACATATATACATATATATATATATATATATATATATATATATATATATATATATATATATATATATATATATATATATATATATATATATATGTATACACATGCACACACACACACACACAGACATACATACTGCATGTTTCCTCATTCCCATACCCAAAAGATAGCCACCATCTGTATACCTCCCCATCAAACTGGAATGAAACTGAACAAACAGAACATAACATATTTCAACATCTTGTTGATATGGGAGGTAAGTACGGCAATATATATATATATATAAAGAGCATGCTTCCTTGCACTCCCACTAGACAGTTACCTGTATACACATCTGATGGTTAATTGTGAGGAAAGTGGAAAACAATTATCAAAGTAATGTTTCCAACTAGTTACTCCAAGACAGTACACTGCTCCTACACAAGCTGCAGAGACATTCTATGCACACCTATGAATTTTTTGCGGAAAGCAAAATAAATAATGACCGCACTGTATGCAGACCAATATGAGCCATAGTGACTTGTACACACCTTTGAGGTCTGGGAAGAAAACATATGAATTTATTTACCTTTTGGTAAGTTACCAGGTTAGTCCCACTAGGACAATGGCCTCTTTTCAGAGGAGACCTGAGGTGGTCTTCACACTAAGTGCAGGAAATTTGGCCAGGGCACCGAAAGTACTTCCATATGATCATAGGTGAGTTCTAGGCTAATGACTGTAAGGGCCATTTTATGCTTAACCATGCATGCTGAAATAGATTTCGGTCAATAAAGCCAAACATCACTAGTTGAGAACATGCATGTGTCTGCCTTTTTATTGACCTCATCAGCACTACATAAGTGGATGGGTTCCTCTACTTTTTTTTTGATAAGTGCCATGGTATATTTTACATCCACCTAAGCTACAACCAGTTCAAGCAGATGGGTCCCCATTTATAGGTTCATACTAGACTATTTGCCCTAGGGCATTTATAAGCCTAGCCAGAGTGTGTTTGGCTTTCGCCACCCATTTTAAATTTATTTTGCTATGCCTTTTTTCTGAGGTTAGTATACTGTGCCTCTAACAGTGACACAGAAGTGATAGCCGGGGTAAACCTACGATCTCCCATCCACTCATCAAGATTCCTCTTGAAGAGAGTCAATGTGGGACTCTGCCTAACCTGGATTGGGATTTTATTCCAGAGTGAAGGGAGCCTCTGGGTTATGAATCTGTCCCTCCAGCATGTCCTATTTATTTCAGTGCTGAGGTTCAAGTCTCGAGCGTAGCTCGATGGGATTTGGATTTTCTGAGGTGCAGCATGTCCATTAATTCCGGGTTGGACATGGCTTTATACATCAGGCACAGATCGCCTCTGAACAGGCGGTATGCCACTGAGTAGAGCTGGAGTTTCTTTAACCGGGCAGCATATGGCATCTGTTTGAGCCCTTTGATCCTCTTGGTGAGGTACTTTTGGGGTCTTTCCAGTTGCTGCAGGTGTCTGGTAAGGTACATCCCAAAAGGGGCATTGTACTCAATTATGGGCCTGATGAGGGATGAGTAAAGAGGCACGATTACGTCCCCTGATCTAGATGTGAATCCCTTCATGATTAGGTGGGCTAAATAAAATGTTTTTCTAACCACTTTGGCCACGTGGTTGTCAAATGAGAGATTGCTATCAACTTGGGTCCCCAGGTCCCTAATTACTTCTTCTGTACTTAATGGATTACCACCTATGTGGTAATTTGTGGGCACTTTGTTTTTGCCAAAGGGATGACTATACACTTTTTGGCATTTAGCTTGAGGCCATGGCTCTGGCACCAGTTGTCTGTTTCTATGAGGCCCTTTTGGAGGATGCTTGTGTCGACTGAAGAGTCGATTATGGCACCCAGTTTGCAGTCATCTGCGAACTTGGTCAGCCACAGTCCTTCCGTGTTGGCCTGTACCTCCGAAATATATACCGAACAAGAGAGGTCCCAGGACTGAGCCTTGTGGGACACCACTTGTAACTTGTTTGGAGTCTGACATGGCTCCAGCAATTCTAACCATGTGGGTTCTGTCCTTGAGCCAGTTTGCAATCCATCTAGTGACATAGGGGTTTATATTTAAGCTGGTGAGCTTATCTATAATGCCCAAGTGGGGTATTGTATCAAAGGCTTTTGGCGAGGTCCAGGTAGGCTGTGTGGACCACCTTCCCCTCATCAATGGCCTTGGTGACTGTTTCAAAGAAATCAACCAGGTTTAAGAGGCAGGATCTGCCCTTAACAAAGCCGAACTGGGTAGGATCCAGTGTTTGTAGGTCCCCAATATCTTTATTTATGAGGTCCATGATGATCCTTTCCATAGCTTTGCAGACCAAGCTAGTCAGGCTTATGGGGCGATAGTTTCCAGGATCCGTTGAGGCACCACCTTTATGGAGAGGGACCACTGTTGCTGTACGCAACTCTTTGGGCACATATCCTGTAGTAAGGCTGAGACTGAACAGTAGTTTTATGTTTGGGCTATTACATCAGCACGCAGAATCTCGGAACTGCAAGCCCTTTCTATTAAACAGCCGTACTTAGTATTTCTTAAAGATAGGGTTTCCCTTAGGACAAATCCGTTGTTCTTACCGAAAGTGTTCAGAATTCACACTTAATCAAATTATTGAATTACCTGTTTTCTTTCCCAATCATTCAGATCAGTTGGAATATATGCTTTACAAACTTGACGTCCGTAGACAACTTTGCTTCTATTTGGACAGGACAAAAGACCACAGAAGGTCTGATCAGCTATTTGTCTCCTCCTCGGATTCAAAAAAGGTGCACCAGTTTCCAAATCTACCTTGTCTAAATCTGATTGTATATCCTTTATCTACAGTGAAGCGGGTATTGCATTACATAGCAAGGTCAAGACTCATTCTACATGAGCGGTTTCTACATCTGCAGCCTTCTTGATTAGGTTACCTATTGATTCAATTTGTGCAGCTGCCACCTGGTCAAATCCACATACCTTTATATCTCAGTACAAAGTGGACAAGGCTTCTAGGGACAGAACTTCATTTGGGTCTGCTGTCCTGAAGCAGATACTCCTGTGAGCCACCCAAGATTGTGGTGCTGGGGATGCTACCCATCAGTAAGAATGAAGACGAGATTGAACAGCTTCACATAAAGAAGTTATGTACTTACCATAACGTTCCGTGTGGGTTGTTCTTCTCACCTTCGTTATTACGACCCTCCCACCTACCCCCTTCCTATGTCTGGAAGTTCGAGAGGTTCTATCATGGTTTTGGTTCTCCTGAGGAGTTTCCTCTCACAGTGGTCTGTATGATTTCTTTGAAATCTGGGGTAGGTTTTTCTCTAGTTGGCAGCAAACAAGATCTGGGGAATGTAGTGGTGCATTGTGGGATAGGGCTTTAGCCTCGAGTTGTTAGAGACCTCGAGCTTTGCAAATTGGCCGACGCGGAGCCAAGGATCGTCTCCGAACCCATCAGTAATAATGAAGGCGAGAAGAACAACTCACATGGAATGTTATGGTAAGTACGTAACTTCTTTTTTGTTTCATTAGCCAGAGGGCTTTTTAGGGACTTAGTTGGATGTTGATATATACTCAAGAGCTACTTTTGCTGTACTTTTATATTATGAAGTTCCAGGGTCATCCATCTCGTGGCATAAGGTGTTTTCCTGGTCTCTCTGAGTTGGGAGGCAATCCTGGGAGCTTAATATGTAGTCATTTACTGGCCAGGGGCATGGGAGTTCGTTTTCAGCTTTTTCTGTCTGATATAAATAGGTGTGTTTTCATGGAGCTGTTCACCATGATAGTTAACAGGGGTCTATATTCAGTCATTGAATTAAAATATCAGTGAGCAGCTAATAATAGAACATTAAACACCAAACTTGGAAATTACTGAACCAGTTTATCTCCAAAAATATCATCATCGAATGACCATAGCTGGCCAGCAACCAGGAAGTACCATGATGCGTAAGATAAGCTAAACAAACCCTTTTATATATGTGCCCTATTCCGCACTGTAGTGCAATCTCGGATGTGGTATATATAGTTTGGGGGGGTGTGGATGGGGGTGCAGCCCCCCTCCTTGGTTGATGAGGTGTTTTTATGAAGGTCGTTCGCGATGTTGGTCAGCTATGGCCATTCAGTATTATTTTCGGAGATGAGCTTGTCGGTAATTTCCACATTTACTGTTTAACGTTCGATTATTAGCCGTTTGCTGATATTTTAATTTGATGACTGAACATCAAAGCCGTTAGCAATACTCTGTATAGTAGCAAACCAGTGAAGCTAGTTCTTAGGACTTTAACCCATAAAGGCTTTGTGTGGAGCTAAGCTTAGGGAAGCTAGATAGTGTCATTTAGCAGTAAGATCATGGCATTATCAAGTATCTAGTCGTCACCACAGACACCACTCATTTAACCCCTGTAAAACCAAGACCCAACAGCATGGATTTGCAGTTTCCTAATATTTCTGTGGACAACTTGGTAGATATGGGCATCCTGAGACTGTAGCAATTGTATCATGTGCTCAGACAACGTTTTATTCCTTAAAGAAACTAGCACAGTATGCAAGAGCTGTACATATGCAACTTTCTTGGAGGTAAAAATATCACTTAGAAACAAGGTTGTGAAAAACACACGCACTACATACT
This sequence comes from Protopterus annectens, assembly GCF_019279795.1. Taxonomy (NCBI): domain Eukaryota; kingdom Metazoa; phylum Chordata; order Ceratodontiformes; family Protopteridae; genus Protopterus; species Protopterus annectens. The sequence goes on from NC_056744.1 coordinate 317,551,664, forward strand.
TCACACGTACCACTCACCACACACATAGACCTCCTTGTGCTGAGGCACTTAGAAGAAACCTCTCCAGACCTCAAAGACCTCCTAAACTATCAAACTGGAACACCCACCCTCAGCAATCATTATTAAAGCACACACCAAAAGCAACATCTAATATCACACATAAGCTTACACCCAGTGATCCCCCAAGAACAATGCCCATAAGGCAAGCAAATATTACCCAGTACTCTTGTCATGGGGGATTCTATTGTATAAGACACAGATACTCTTCTCACTAGGATGGACAAGGAGAAGATAACGGTTAGCTGCCTGTCTGGAGCGAGGAGCCGCAGTATCATGCACCAAGGAGAAGATAACAGTTAGCTGCCTGTTTGGAGCGAGGAGCCGCAGTATCATGCACCAAGGAGAAGATAACAGTTAGCTGCCTGTTTGGAGCGAGGATCCGCAGTATCATGCACCAAGGAGAAGATAACAGTTAGCTGCCTGTTTGGAGCGAGGATCCACAGTATCATGCACCAAGGAGAAGATAACGGTTAGCTGCCTGTTTGGAGCGAGGAGCCACAGTATCATGCACCAAAGAGAAGATAACGGTTAGCTGCCTGTTTGGAGCGAGGATCCGCAGTATCATGCACCAAGGAGAAGATAACGGTTAGCTGCCTGTTTGGAGCGAGGATCCGCAGTATCATGCACCAAGGAGAAGATAACGGTTAGCTGCCTGTTTGGAGCGAGGATCCGCAGTATCATGCACCAAGGAGAAGATAACGGTTAGCTGCCTGTTTGGAGCGAGGATCCGCAGTATCATGCACCAAGGAGAAGATAACGGTTAGCTGCCTGTTTGGAGCGAGGATCCGCAGTACCATGCACCAAGGAGAAGATAACGGTTAGCTGCCTGTCTGGAGCGAGGATCCGAGGTATCATGCACCAAGGAGAAGATAACGGTTAGCTGCCTGTCTGGAGCGAGGAGCCGCAGTATCATGCACCAAGGAGAAGATAACGGTTAGCTGCCTGTTTGGAGCGAGGATCCGCAGTATCATGCACCAAGGAGAAGATAACGGTTAGCTGCCTGTTTGGAGCGAGGATCCGCAGTATCATGCACCAAGGAGAAGATAACGGTTAGCTGCCTGTTTGGAGCGAGGATCAGCAGTATCATGCACCAAGGAGAAGATAACGGTTAGCTGCCTGTTTGGAGCGGGGATCCGCAGTATCTTGCACCAAGGGGAAGATAACGGTTAGCTGCCTGTTTGGAGCGAGGAGCCACAGTATCACGCACCAAGGAGAAGATAACGGTTAGCTGCCTGTCTGGAGCGAGGAGCCGCAGTATCATTCACCAAGGAGAAGATAACTGTTAGCTGCCTGTTTGGAGCGAGGATCCGCAATATCATGCACCACAGGTTCCAGTAGCATTCTCTCATAGTTCATGTGGGTGTAAATGACATGAGGTATACCTCACTGGACTGTATGAAAACACACATGAATCTCTCGGAATATGTGTCACAGAATGCTCTCAATGCAAGGCATGTGCCTACCTTCACCAAGAATGATGCCACAGTATGAACAAAAAATGATTGATTTTAATAACTGGCTTAGTTTCTGGTGTCACTCCAGGGGAATCCAATACAGTAGAGAATTGATTATCCAAACTAATTGGGGCATAGGGTAGTTCGGATAATCAAATGTATAAATGAACCGGATAAAAAACTTCTACAATCTTGCTTTTTTTACATGCAGGAATATACTTTTCAACTATTCAGCAATTTCAGTGGACAGTAAAGAATATTTTTCACACACGAGCTGGCTACAAGCTGAAAAAACATGCTCAAGTGAATAAGTGTGATGTTTACATATTCAGACTATGATTTTTCCAACCCGAAAACATTTGAAGGCTGGTTCAGATAACTGACATTTTGAATAATCAAGACTTTACTGTATCTGTAAGCATGAGAGGACATGGTTAATAGACCACTTTGTTTTGCCAGGGATGATCTGCATCTTCCCCACTCCCCACCATGCTTTCAGATATTGGCTAAAACTGTATTCATTCCCTTAGAGCTTTTTTTTAGGCAGTGTCAAAACGACAAAACTACCAGCATGGCAAAAAAAAAAAAAAAATCTTGAAATACCCTTAAGGTGTTACTGCTCAATGCTAGGAGCCTAAACAAGAAACCGTACATCCTACAAGCTCTCCTCATGCTGGAGAATGATATTGACGTTTGTGTTGTTGCCGAGACTTGGTTTAATGCCACAGAAAGTAGTCCGGCAGTGAAAAGCTACAGTGCATTCCACACATTTAGACCAACAGCAGCACAGATGGGGCTAAAGATGGCAGTGTTTCAATCAACATTAGCAGCAAACACAACTCTAGGTTGGTTAAACGGGATGATGCCCCTGGGGTACATCCACATCCATGTCTCCATAGACAAGGTTCCCTACCATTTACTGGCCAGCTACAGGTCACCCTCTATGATCCAGGAAGCTCACAGCTCTTATTTAGACCTACTGGAGGCTTTACTTTCTCATCTGTAGACTGGAAAAACATACACTGCCTGTAACTCACAGGCACAGAAACGCATTTTAGTGCCCTTTGGGAAAGTGTCCACCCAAGCTAATCACTTCATATTTAAAATACCCTAAGAGGTGACCCAACAGTTAGGGTTATGGGAACATATGTAGACAGTAATCTGGCATTCAGCCAACATATAGCCAAAGTAGTAAGGAAGTCATTGTATATTGTTCAGCTCATAAGCAAGGGTACGGTATCCAGGTCCAAGGAAGTAAGTATCACTCTACTCGGACCTTATCAGATGAGTAATGGTATCCAGGTCCAAGGAAGTATCAGGACCACTCTACTCAGACCTTATCAGATGAGTATGGTATCCAGGTCCAAGGAAGTAACAGTATCACTCTACTCGGACCTTATCAGATGAGTAATGGTATCCAGGTCCAAGGAAGTAACAGTATCACTCTACTCGGACCTTATCAGATGAGTAATGGTATCCAGGTCCAAGGAAGTATCAGGACCACTCTACTCAGACCTTATCAGATGAGTATGGTATCCAGGTCCAAGGAAGTAATAGTACCACTCTACTCGGACTTTATCAGACGAGTATGGTATCCAGGTCCAAGGAAGTAATAGTACCACACTACTCAGACCTTATCAGATGAGTATGGTATCCTGGTCCAAGGAAGTAATAGTACCACTCTACTCAGACCTTATCAGACGAGTATGGTATCCAGGTCCAAGGAAGTAATAGTACCACTCTACTCAGACCTTATCAGACGAGTATGGTATCCAGGTCCAAGGAAGTAGCAGTACCGCTCTACTCAGACCTTATCAGACGAGTATGGTATCCAGGTCCAAGGAAGTAATAGTACCACTCTACTCGGACCTTATCAGACGAGTATGGTATCCAGGTCCAAGGAAGTAATAGTACCGCTCTACTCGGACCTTATCAGACAAGTATGGTATCCAGGTCCAAGGAAGTAATAATACCACTCTACTCGGACCTTATCAGACGACTATGGTATCCAGGTCCAAGGAAGTAATAGTACCACTCTACTCAGACCTTATCAGATGAGTATGGTATCCAGGTCCAAGGAAGTAATAGTACCACTCTACTCAGACCCATAGCCAGCCTTAGGCACAGGCCAACTAGGTGGCCGCCTAGAGCGCCGCTGTAGCAGGGTGATTTTTCTGTATTTATTTGGTGGTGTAGGTAGACCATGATGGGGGCACCAGATGGTGTGGTAGGGGGCACCGTGGAGCCCTTTTGCCTAGGACACCACGTGACCTAAGGCAGCTCCTGCTCAGACCTTAACAGACGAGTATGGTATCCAGGTCCAAGGAGGTAGGTTCATAAGTAGGTACTAGGCTACTGGCCCTAGGGCCTATACAAGCCTCGCCAAAAAGGTACCCTGGCTTTCGCCACCCAAGAAAATGATTTTCCTGTGCCCCTGTCGAGCAGAACCACAGAAGTGATCCCCGGGGTGAATTTCCTATTACCCATCCAATCATCAAGTTTTTCTTGGAGTGCTAATGAGGAGCTCCGTTTGACATACATAGGTAGTCTGTTCTAGAGTATGGGATGTCTCTGGGACAGGAATCTATCCCTCCAGCATGTTCTGTTTATAGTGGTGACAAGGTTTAGGTCCCTAGAGAGTGTAGCTCGGAGGGATTGGGATTTCTTTAAGTGGAGCATGTCCAACAGCTCTGGGTTTAACATAACTTTGTATGTTAGGCAGATATCGCCTCTGAAAAGGCGATATGCGACTTGAGTAAAGCTGGAGTTTTTTAAGTCAGTCTGCGTAGTGCATCTGTTTGAGGCCAGTAATAATCTTTGTGAGGTATTTCTGCGGCCTTTCCAGTTGTTGTAGATGTCTTGTGAGGTGCATACCAAAAGGGGTGTTGTACTCTATAAAGGGTCTAATGAGTGATGAGTAGAGGGGAACAATGACCTCTTTTTTTTTGGATGAGAAACCTTTTGTGATGAGGTGTGCCACATAGAAGGATTTCCTGACCGCTGTGGCGATGTGATTATCAAAGGAGAGACTGCTGTCCACCTGTGTCCCAAGGTCTCTTATCACACTTTTGGTTTTAAGTAGACTACCGCCTATGTGGTAGTTCATGGGTAAAGAATTTTTACCAAAGAGGATGACAATGAACTTTTTGGCAATGAGCTTGAGACCATGGTTTTGACACCAGGCATGTCTGAGTGAGGCCCTTTTGTAGGATTTCCACATTGTTAGGAGTTTTGATTATGGCTCCTAGTTTGCAGTCATCTGCGAATTTAGTTAGCCAAAGATCTTCTGTGTTAGCCTGTACTTCAGAGAAGTAGATGCCAAACAGGAGAGGACCCAGGACTGAACCCTGTGGTACACCACTTGTCACTGGTGTGAAGTTTGATTTGGAGTCTGCTACTTTCGCAGTGTGGGTTCTGTCAGTAAGATAGTTGGCAACCCATCTTGTGACATGGGAATTTATACCTAGTTTAGTGAGTTTATCTATAATTCCAGAGTGGGGGATGGTGTTGAACGCCTTGGCGAGATCTAGATAGGCTGTGTGAACCACCTTACCCACATTTATGTCCTTGGTGACTGCTTCAAAGAAGTCTATCAGGTTTAGGAGACATGATCTGCCTTTTACAAACCCGAATTGTGTGAGGTCCAGAGTTTGGAGATCACCAATGTCTTTGTTTATGAGTTCCGTGATGATACGTTCCATGGCTTTGCAGACCAGGCTTGTCAGGCTAATGGGGCAGTAGTTCCCAGTGTCTGTTGTGGCCCCCCTTTGTGGAGTGGAATAACTGTCGCGGTGCACCATTCAAATGGCACAAAGCCTGAGGTGAGGCTATGATTGAACATGGTATTTAGGTGGGGTGCCAGTTCATTCTGTAATTCATGTAGAAGACAGCCTGAGATGTTGTCAGGTCCCATGGATGCTGTGTTCTTGGCTTTGGAGAGTGAGGTTTTTACCTGTGCAGCCGTGATTACAGGAACTTTGCATTTTTCCGATATAAAGATGGGCCCTTTAGGGGGTGTGGGGGGGTAAAATTAGCACTGAATCTATCTGACAGGATGTTGGCAATATCAGTTGGTTCTGTATATTTAGTGTCATTGTACTGTAACTCAGAGCAGGTCTGAGTGTTGCCATTGAGATTCTTGACATAGCTATAGAATGCTTTGTAGTTGTCTTTAGAATCAGTGGCGATTTAGTTTTCATAACCAGCTTTGGAGGCTTTTATGAGGCATCTCAGCTTCTTACTGAGCCTGACCAGGGAGTTCCTCCAGTCGTGGGATTCTACTCTTTTTTGCAACAGTTTCTTCTGTTGTAGAGTTTGTTTATGGCAGAAGACCACCAGATTGGCTTCCTTTTTTTGGAGGATAGCATCTTGGTTCTGTTAGGGACAACACGATTCATGCACTCGTGTAAGTGCTTATAAAGTGCATTTGCGTAAGATTCAGCAGTTGTACCTCTGTTGTCCATCTCCATGGGTGTCGTGAAGTTTGCCATTCTGTCTTAAGAAGCGTGAATTTGGCTTTGGAGAAATTTTTTACGGTTGTTTTCCTAATGGGGGGGTGGGAGCGGGATGTGGATGTCTAGGGTGATTAGCTTGTGGTCGGATCTGACCAACGAGGAGCTGACCTCTGGTGTGGAACACCGGTCACCCATGTTGGTGATGACCAGGTCTAGGATATTGCTGCCCCTGGTGGGGGTGTGGATAAGTTGATCCAAGGTGTTAAAATTGATGAATTCCAGAAAACATTGAGCAAAAGAGTTGGTACACGAGTAGTTTTCCCAGTTAATGGTGGGATAGTTGAAATCACCCATTATTAGGTGTTGAGTTGTACCTTTAATATTTTCCAGTGTATCAAGAAATGAGGAGTGGAAATCCTGGGGCATGGTGGGGGTCTGTAGCAAGCTACAGTCTGGATTGCGGTTTTGCCCAGAGTTAGTTGCACTTGGATAATCTCGGATGCATTAAGCTAAGCAACTAGCTTGGAGGTGTGGACATCCTTAATAAATATGGACAAGCCTCCAACTTTAGTGTTTCAGTCTGGGTTTGGTGGCCGAAAGGTGTGGTATGAATTATAGCCTGGTAATGTGGGGGTGCTCTCTGGAGCTTTGAAACCAGGTCTCTGTCACTTCACAGATGTCAGTGTTCTCTATTTTAAGGAGTGCCTCGAATGAGTGCATTTTGATGTTTAGACTTCTAGCATTGAGTAGCATTAACCTCAGATTTTGCTTGCTTGTACCTGTTACGATGATGAATTTGTCATTTGAACCTTGCCTAAAAAAGGCACTATAGGGGTGGCAAGAGCCTTTGCCAGTATTCGGAATCCCAAGGGCGACAGATGCAGGCGATCTCTGGCAAAGCAGTATGGTCTGTCGATCATGTCATCCCAGGCAGACAGATACTGAATCCCCTTAGAATGACACCAGAAGCTTAGCCAATTGTTGAAGTTAATCATTTTGTCCTTGTACTGTGGTATCATTCTGGGTGATGGCAGGATGCTACTCAGGGCTAGGGTCATACCTGCCCGGGCTACAAGATTGGAGAGCTCCTCCATGTCTCTCTTCATGTAGTCCAGTGAGGTATGTCATAGGTCATTCACACCAACATGGACAATGACAGAGTTATACTTGTACTTGTTCTGGAGTGACCTGAGTGTGTGCATTATGTGGCGGATCCTGCCACCCGACAGGCAGCTGACAGTAACTTTTTCCTTGTTTAGCCTGGTGAGTGGAACATCAGTGTGTCTAACTATAGAGTCACCTATGGCTAGAGTGTTGGGTACGTTGTTATGCCTTATGGGCTGTAGTTGAGTGGCACACTTAGTATGTAGGCTATGTGTCATATGGGTTGTGTTGGGGGGTGGACATTGCTTGCATTTCTGCTTTTGAGGTCTCAGTTGTTTGGGCAGATTTTTACTGAGAGCCTTCGCGAATGTAGTTGTTTTGTGCTTCTGTGTGTGTGTTTTGGTGGTGTAGGTTTTGAGCAACTATGTGATGAGTGTGGTGCAGTGCAAGTGTTTGCCTTCTCCTCTTGACTGTCTAGTGCAGTCTTAAGTGAAGAGAGCTTTGCAGTTCGACTATATAAGTGCATCTCTCACAGGTCATAGTGTTGGGTGGTAGGAGGAGAGGGTTGTCTGTGTACATGAGGCAATTGCTGCGTTGTCCCAAGATGCCCGGATTCATCAGGTAGACAGGAAAAAACACCGGGAGCTGATATGCCTGGATAGGTACTTATTTATTAAGTACTAAAAACTGTTTTGCTCTAGACAAGTGAGGAAAGTTGAGTGCTGTAGTAATTTGTAACTTATTTAGTGCATACGACGAGTTCTGAACAAGTGCTGAGCTCAAAGAAACAGATTTGAGTGCTAAAACTAAAAAGCTGGCTAGTTGCAAGGGAAAATTTGAAGAGCAGACTTTATGGCACCAGGAATAGTTTAACCCTAATTAAGTGTAATAGTAGCACTCTACTCAGACCTTATCAGACGAGTATGGTATCCAGGTCCAAGGAAGTAACAGTACCACTCTACTCGGACCTTATCAACGAGTGAGGTATCCAGGTCCAAGGAAGTAATAGTACCGCTCTACTCGGACCTTATCAGATGAATATGGTATCAAGGTCCAAGGAAGTAATAGTACCGCTCTACTCAGACTTTATCAGACGACTATGGTATCTAGGTCCAAGGAAGTAGTATTACCACTCTACTCAGACCTTATCAGACCCATCACCGAGTACAGTGCCTCCTTAGGCACTTGTAGCAGTTGGAATGCCTTCACAGGTTCCTCACCAAGAGAATCCAGGGTATGAATACCCAGTCCTACACAGATCGCCTTAAGGTCCTCTTTTTGTACTCACTCTCCTAAAGGTGACTCAGAGGCAATGTGTGCCTGGCATATAGAGTGTTATCGGATCCATCTCCGATGAATTTCATGCATACATGCAAGACAAACAGAAACGCTAGATCCAAGGACCTGTACTTTGTCTGCAACATAAATAAAACCCGCTGGAGGCACTGATGTGTGTCTCAAAGGATCCTTGCACTATAGAATAAGCTCCCTATCTACGTGAAGCAGAGTTCATCCCTGCACTAGGGAATAAGCTCCCCATCTACATGAAGGAGAGTTAATCCTTGACCTTGTACAAACAAAACCTTGATCATTGGATGGAAAATTGCAAAAATGCCCTCAGCCTGCCCCCCAGGTTTCTGATGAGCAGAGGCTTGACAGTAAGTAAATTAATCCAAAACTAATGCAACCCCCCCCCCACACACACACACACACACACACACACACACTCACTCACTCACTCACTCACTCACTCACTCACTCACTCACTCACTCACTCACTCACTCACTCACTCACTCACTCACTCACTCACTCACAACCCTTAGCTACTTCCTTACTAACATACTCCACCTTATAGACGTCCAAGGAGCTCTGTGACAAAACTGGGTTGGGTTGCATGGCTAGGCTTGTAAAGACCCTGGTGATCATTAGCCTGGTATGAACCAATGAAACTGTCTGAGGCAAACAAAATATTCCAGTCAGCTGCCCATTTTACTGGCCCAACCTGGTCGACAGTCTGATTTCTAAGCAGATGTATCATCTCCAGTTCAGATGTTCAGGAGAGGTGTTTACATATTATCTGATGTGTATATCTTGCCTTCCAACCTGCCTTTAGCTGTCACATATCCGCAGTCAGCATCAGTTTGTTGCGTCAGCTTAAAGTGATTTATTGCTGTTCGTACCTTTATGGTTGTTTTATTGTTGTAGTGCCTCCTCCTGTGGTTTCCTCATAATCATTTAATGTTTTGCAATCGTTCATAGGTTGGTACTAGGCTATCAGCCCTAGGGCCTATACAAGCCTAGCCATAACAATTCCCTGGCTATTTCTTCCCACATTATTTACTTTCCTGGACCCCTGTCTAGCAGGGCGACTGACGTGATCCCTGGGGTGAATTTTCTTTCTCCCATCCAATCGGCAAGGTTCCTCTTGAAGAGGTCCAAAGAGGCACTCTGCTTGACATGTATGGGCAATCTATTCCAGAGTCTGGGGAGTCTCTGGGTCAGAAACCTATCCCTCCAGCATGTTTTGTTTATTGTGATGACAAGGTTTAGATCCCTGGAGCGTGTAGCTCTGAGGGATTGGGATTTCTTTAAGTGTAGCATGTCCAACAGCTCTGGGTTTGACATGGCCTTGTATGTTAAGCAGAGATCTCCTCTGAGTAGACAATATGCGACAGAGTATAGCTGGAGTTTTTTAAGGCGGTCAGCGTAGGGCATCTGCTTTAGGCCTGTGATTCTTTTAGTGAGGTATTTCTGAGGCCTTTCCAGTTGTTGCAGATGTCTTGAGAGGTACATACCAAATGGGGAGTTGTATTCTATAATGGGTCTAATGAGGGATGAGTACAGTGGGACAATGACCTCCTTTTTTCTGGATGAAAAGCCCTTCGTGATGAGGTGTGCCACATAGAAGGATTTCCTGACTGTTGTGGCGATGTGGTTATCGAAGGTGAGACCACTGTCCACCTGTGTCCCTAAGCCTCTTATCACACTTTCTGTGTTTAGTGTACTGCCACCTATATGGTAATTCATGGATACATGTTTTTCCCAAAGGGGATAACAATACATTTCTTGGCATTGAGCTTGAGCCCATGGCTCTGGCACCAAGCATCTGTTTCTGTAAGGCCCTTTTGTAGAGTATCCACATCATTTGGGGATTCAATAATGGCTCCCAGTTTGCAGTCATCTGCAAACTTTGTTAGCCAGAGTCCCTTAGTGTTGACCTGTACTTCAGAGAAGTAGATGCCAAACAAGAGCTGCCCCAGGACTGAACCCTGAGGTACTCCACTTGTCACTTGTCTGGAGCTGGATTTGGAGTCGGCTACTTTTACAGTGTGGGTTCTATCAGTAAGCCATTTAGCAACCCATCGGGTGACATAGGGATTAATACCCAACTTAGTAAGTTTATCTATGATTCCAGAGTGGGGGATGGTGTCAAAGGCCTTGGCAAGGTCTAGATAGGCTGTGTGGACCACCTTACCCTTGTCCATGGCTCTGGAGTCTGATTCAAAGAAGTCAATCAGGTTCAGGAGACAAGATCGGCCCTTCACAAACCCAAACTGGGTGGGGTCCAGTGTTTGAAGGTTGCCAATGACTTTGTTTATAAGTTCCATGATAATATGCTCCATGGCCTTGCAGATAAGGCTTGTCAGACTGATGGGACGGTAGTTTCCGGGATCCAAGGTGGATCCCCCCTTGTGGATTGGGATAACTGTAGCTCTGCGCCACTCATATTTTTCTGTTATTTATCATTGTGTGATGTTCCACCTCCATGTAAATGTCCGTGGAATGCACTCTGACATCGTATAAGGTGTCCTACTAAGGCTGTTAGTTCAGTGAGTGAAAGTGATTCTGAGGAATGTCATTTTTTGTTCTAGTGATAGCACTGATGTCCATGTTGCTGGTTTAACTTCTGATGCTTGAACTGTAAACCTTACAGCGGTGACCTTATTTGAGTTCAGCTGGAAGTTCAGATGGCAATGATCTTGATGCGTGCCCTTCGTCACACACTAGTGAAAGGCACTTGGGAAATCACAAATAGTGTAGGTGCTGCTAGGATGTAATGAATTTCTTTTCTGCTGACTACTAAATTAAGTGTGTATATTTTTTAAACTGATGAATTACTTTCATTTTGTGGTCACATGTACTGTTGCTGTTGGTTCACAGTAGTGCACTGTTGCTTTTATTAATGTTTTGAGTGGTAGTAATATATGCATAGATAAAAGTGTCTTTGTTTGATATGTAGGGAAGGAAGTTACTGAGCAGTAGAGATCTGTTTGAAATTAGCTGTAAATATGAAATCAGGAATGAGTACTTGAGTACTGTAATGAGTCTCACAGAAACTGCTCTCATACATTGTTGCACACATGGTGTTGCTCTTTGGCAAAGGAGTGACATTTGGTGCATTATTTAAATTCTTCTGTGTGTAACATGAACTGTATTTTTTTTTTTAATTCCGGAAGGAAATGTAGCATAAAACTGTAGAACATGTACATATTGCAGTTTATGAGGGAACAAAGGCATATTCCTGAAACTACTTGTAGGGTGAGAGGGGATGGAATAATATTGCTGGAAGTAGATCGCAGAGAGAGGTTGCGATTGGCACCCAGGAGTCATGTATGGAGTATGTAGCGGTGTTGTGATAAAGTTCCGCATGTTTGTCGATGGGGGTGTGCATGTGTGAGAAGACTTAGTCAAGGACATTCTGCTGTATTCTCGACGGCTCAGAGGTATGCACAGGACAACTAAGATCATATCTTGGCTAAGACACCTGAAAACAATACATAAATGAGCAACTGATTCAACAGCAACTAAACATGCAACACTCATGCCATCTTAAAAATGAACTGAAACAAGGATGAGGCTCCCTGTAGTACAACACACAGATACAACCTATTTCATCACTGTGCAAATTTAATGAAAACTCAGTGAAAAATACTTCCTTGTTAAATAGTAAAACACCCAGTGCAATACTGATTAGATTGCAAAACTAAATATGAATGCATTTACATTTTATACCGTCTCAGATGAAGTCCAGTAAAAATAAATGTAAGTCTCAGAAAAAAAGCCTGACATTGTTCATTATTTCCAGCTGTACCACACCTCTCAACTGTACAGATTTTCGCCTCGTATATTTGGTCTGTTACTCATAACATTTTGGTTTTCTAACAAATTATTGGTAAATCATTGAGGGTTGTAGTAAAAAAATAATGACAGGACATTTGAGTTTCAGACTTCATGCCCTACAGAAAATTCATGCTAATGTAAACCTGTTATTCTATTAACTTTCTATGTTTGTAAGAGTAGCCTCTAAGAGGATGAGACGTATGAACTATACTCTAGCACTGTTTACCTAACATGACATCATACCAGAGGTGGAGTTTCACAGAAAAATGTCCCATTACCATGGAAACACTATATTGATATTTTCAGCAAGGAAATAAATTGACCAAAGAAAAAACACATAACGATTACCAGTGCCATAAGTAATACTGCTATTTTGGTGCATGCAAAATAAAAGTAGAACACTTAAAAGTGCGACAAATCATTTAAAAAGGGGTGTTCATCTTAACAGTATAAACATGCCTCTGTGGCAGCATGCAGACTATGAAGCAAAAAAAAAACTTTGTGTAATAACTTTTAGTTATGTACTTACCATAACTTTAGATGTTTGGGATCCATCTCGCCTACATTCAATACTGATGGTTTCGGAGCCGATCCCTCGGCTCCGACTCGGCATGCTATGCTATAGAGCGAGGCCTCTTATTGGCTGAGCTATTTCTTATCCCAGGATGCACCACCACTAATCCCCCAGATCTTGTTTGTCTGCATTCATGCACACATGCACAACTTGTTTATATAACATTGTTAGATGTTTCAAGATGAAACAACAAGATTCGGACCTTCTGATATCCTCTGATCTCCAAGGAAGGGGGAAGGGGTGGAGTTATTAGAATGTAGATGGATCCCAAACATCTAAAGTTATGGTAAGTACATAACTAAAAGATGTTATGTGATCCTATCTCGCCTACATTCAATACTGATGGGACAGCGTCCCTAGCACCTAAATCCTGGGTGGCTCATTGGAAAACACTCCTGAGCACTGTGGAACCAAATGAAGCTCGTCCTCTAGATGCCACATCCAATTTATAATGGGAAATGAAAGTGTGCGGGGAAGACCATGTAGCCGCAGCACAAATGTCACTAATGGCAAGCTTAGAATGAAATGCTATCGAAGTAGCCATAGCCCTTGTAGAATGAGCCTTGACAGAGGTGGTAAGCTCTATATTAGAATAAGAATAAGCTTGAGTAATACAGTCCCTGATCTATTTGGCAATCGTGACCTTTGTTACGGCTTTGCCCAATTTATTGTCTGCAAAGGATACAAACAACTGATCTGTTTTCCTTGTTTGTTTGGTCCTATCTAAATAAAAACGCAACTGCCTGTGGACATCTAATGTGTGGAATATGAATTCCGCTTTGTTAGAATACTTCGGAAAGAAGACTGGAAGTTCTAATGATTGTTGTAGGCAGAAACTAGAACAAACTTTAGGGACAAAGGAAGGATTTGGCCTGAGAGATACTCTGTCTTTGTGAAAACCAAGTACGGAGGTTTTACAGACAAAGCTTGAAGCTCTGAAACCCTTCTGGCAGAAGTAATCACCACCAGAAAGGCAGTTTTCCACGATAGAAATTTTAAATCACATGTCGCTGCCGGTTCGAAGGGGAAGGAAGTTAAGGCGCGTAACACCACATCGAGATCCCATGGAGGAGCAGGATGAGAAATCGGAGGTCTTAAAAGTGCAGCACCTTTCAAGAAGGTCTTACACAATCTGTTGCTCATTAAAGGTGGGTTTATAGATTCGTGAAAATTGGAAATAGCTGCCAATTGATCCTTGTTGGTAGAGACTGAAGAGCCTTGATTGAAAAGAGAAGTTAGAAATTTCAGCACTTCTGATACGGGAATAGTGATGGGATCCAGGCCCCGGAGTTGAGCCCAAATAGCAAATCTTTTCCATTTGCTAGAATACAATTTCTTTGTAGCAGACTTGTGGGCCGAAGATAAGATGTGCACAACTTCTGGATCCAATGTATGACTCCTGACTATAGTCGGAAGAGGAGGAGCCAAGCCGTCAATTTTAAGGTGTGTAGGGACTGGTGGAATAGTCCCGACTGATGAACCAAAAGGTCTGGGATCTGATCCAGGAACCATGGACCTTCCAGAGCATATTTCCGGAGATAGGGGAACCATACTTGATGAGGCCAGTAAGGAGCAACTAAGATCATTTTGCTCCCCAAGAGAGATGCCTTTTGGATCACCCTGGGAAGGAGAGGAACTGGGGGGAAGGCATAAAGCAAGCCGGTGGGCCAAGGACGGGCTAGTGCGTCCATGGGGCTCTTCCCCGGAGCCGGGGTGAGGGAGAAGAACTTTTTGCACTTCGCATTCAGTGGAGTCGAAGAGGTCGCAACACGGAACTCCCCATTTGCTGAAAATCTGATTTGCAACTGTAATGTTCAGAGACCATTCGTGAGGAGAGAGGATGGTTCTGCTCAGTCTGTCGGCTATCACATTGGACTTGCCCGGGATATGAGTAGCCACTAGAAAGCGTTTGGTCGACACTGCCCATTCCCAAACTCTCATGGCCTCTCTGTAAAGAGGATAGGATCTGGCCCCTCCCTGTTTGTTCAGGTACCAGACAACTGACATGTTGTCTGAGTGAACGGCAATTACGCCCTGAGGGAGGTAATCGTGAAGGGCTTGAAGGGACAGAAGCACCGCCCTCATTTCTAGGATGCTGATATGAAGTAGGGTCTCTTCTGGATGCCATTTGCCTTGGACTGACCTGCCCAGGGAATGCCCCCCCCCACCCCATCTGGGAGGCGTCCGTGGTCAAAGTGGCCGCAGGAGGAGGTGGAACAAAGGGTCGTCCCCGATCCAAATTGGAGGGCACTAGCCACCAGCGAAGGTCCCGTTTGCAGGTTTCCGTGATCCATATGAGGTGACTGAGAGGGAGTTCCTGAAAGGACCACTGAGCTGAAAGAAGTCACTGGAGAATTCTCATGTGCAACCTTGCCAGGGGAACTAGAAGAACCGTGGCTGACATGGATCCCAATAGCTGCAGGACCATTCTGGCTGGGGCATTTGGATCTGGGAAGTAAGGCTCGAACTTGAGCCTGTATGGTTTGTATCCTGTCTGTGGGTAAATAGACCCGCATTCGGTTTGAGTCTATCTCTACCCCTATGAATCTGATGCGTTGAGATGGCAGCAACACAGACTTTGGCCAGTTGAAGGTGATTCCAAGGGAATTGCCCAGTGATATAGTGGCTTGTAGGCTCCGCAATAGTAGATGCTTGGAGGTGGCAGTTAGGAGCCAGTCGTCTAGATACGGAAACACCTGGAATCCTAGACTTCTCAGGTGAGCAGTCACGACCGCCAAACATTTGGTGAACACCCTGGGGGCTGTGGTGAGACCAAAGGGCAGCGCACGGAACTGAAAATGACTGCCTCCTAGGCTGAAGCGCAGATGTCTCCTGGACGCTTGATGTACCATGATATGGTAATAAGTGTCCTTGAGATCTATGGAGCACATCCAAACACCTTTATCCAGCAATGGGAGAATGGTTTGTAGGGTGACCATTCGGAACTTGGACTTTTTGACTGAACGGTTTAGAATGCTGAGATCCAAAATGGGTCTTAAGTCCCCGGTCTTTTTTGGCACCAAAAAGAATCTTGAGTAAGTCCCTAATCCGATCTGGTCTGCGGGGACCGGTTGGATGACTCCTTTTAGCAGCAGCTTTGAAACTTCTGAGGCTGCAGTTTCCGCTGACTGGGTGGCGGGTCCGGGATTTTTTTGGACTGAGGTGGAGAGTGAGAGAAAGGGATGGTGTAACCTCCGGCGATAATTCGAAGCACCCATCGGTCCTGAGTGATATCTTCCCAGGCTTTTAGGTGCTTCGAAAAACGACCCCCGACTGGCTCCGGAGCTGCACAGTCGGGCAATCCCTCAGGGACTGTGAAAAGCTGAAGAGCCACGAAAGGACTCGCGGTCTCCAGTGTTGCGAGGGCCTCTGCCGCCTCTGGGACGGCGTCTTCCAGAAGAATTTCCCCCTCCCCTGCCTCTGAAAGGGGGATCGTCCTGCTGTGAGGGATAAGACTTCTGAGATCTACGGAACCACATTTTCCCTCCTCTTTTAGCCTTGGGGTAAGGCCGAAAGGGAGTGGAAAATCGTGCCCCTACGGCAGTCAAAGTCTTACCTTCTTGCTCGCAGCGGGTCAATGTGTCCTTTACCTTGGGTCCAAACAAGGAGGACCCATCAAAGGGGGCGTCGGCAAAGGAAGACTTAAAGGCCTCCGCAAAATGACACAGGCGGAGCCAGGCTTGTCTCAGAGAGCAATGCCTGTACTGCTGCTTACTCGCCTTCGGCCGCATAAGAAATGAGCCTCATGGACGAGTTTGAAATGGACGACAGTGTAGCCAGCTGAGAGCCAACCGTCTGGGCCAGCTCCTCAGGCAGGTTACCCAAGAGGGTATCGGAAAGTTCTTTAATCAGATCCCTCTGAAATCTGGTAAAGTGCATGAGATAGTTCAAGGACCTTAATGTAAAGGCCGCTGAACTTAGGGTGCGCTTACCGTACCGATCCATGCTCCTAGACTCCTTATTAGGAGGATGGACGGACGTCGAAGCCTCTGCTACATCTTGCTGGGTAGCAGATGCCACCACCAAAGCATCTACAGCCACACCTTTAGTCAGGAACTCTTTTTCCGGGGGTGCTGACAGGAACTTATTAGGACGAGCAGGCACCGGTTCCACAGAGTCTGGGTGTTCCCACGCACTTCGACAGATCAAGTCCAAGAGCTCGTCGAAGGGCGGAGACACCCAGGAGGCGGAGGGCTGAGCCCCAAAAGCCTTAAGGAACACCGACTCATCAGCAGAAGGGGGTTTGGATTGCCAGCCGCCTCGTTGTTTAAGGGCTTCCAGGATGTCTGCAAAGGAGACATCATCTGAGGACGACTTAGGGGACCCCTCTGCATCATCGAGATCAGTGTCTGATGTAAGAGACTCATCAGGGGAGTCAACGTGCTTCCTCTTGCACGATCTTTTCCTGGGGGGTTCCTCCAAAGAAGCTTCAGAAGGACCTCCAGGAGGGGGGAAACCCCAGTGGGGGTAACCTCAGGCCCCGGGGCTCCGCTGTCTAGGGACAGGGGGACTGCCAAAGACCCAGTCTTGGTATGAAGGGAAGGAGCTGGGGAGACCGTGGAGGTAGCCAAAGATGATTTGGCTAACGCACTCCTCATAGCCCTGAATGCAGGACCACCAGAATCCTGGGAGGGTCCCACCTCCGTGGCCACGACAGTAGACGGCACTCCCGCAGCCGACGCACCGAGAGGAAGGCTTGGGACCAAAAACATCAGTCCCGAAGCGTCCCCTGCAGGGCCGACAGAAGAAGTCCGCGTACCGAACTCCTACTCAAGAGCCGGAGTTGGAGTAAGGGTCGGGGCCGACCCTAAAACCTCCATCGGTTCCACCAGCACCGGCTCCAACGGTGCCGAGGCTGTTGGAGGCGGAACCATAGTAGCAGGGTGGACCATCGGCTCCGAAGCCGAATGGGCTGGAGCCGAAACTAACTTTTGAAACACCGGAGACTGGAAGAGTCTTAGGAGCACCCTGTCGATGTCCGAATCAGACATCTTGGAAGACCTAGATGACACCGATCGGGTCCGAACCGATTTCTCCATCGGCTCCATAGGACTAGGGGACCGGCTCCGAATGGATTCTATTACTATCGGTTCCGAGGGAGATCTCAAAACAATTTCCCTCGGTGCCGATGAGGACTTCGGCGCCGAAGGGGAAGAGTCTGAGCCGGCAACCCTCATCGGCTCCAATATCAGTGGAGCCGATAAAGGTGACCCGCCTCTCGATGCCCCAGTCCTCGGCTCCGAAACCAGAGGGGTCGAGACTGGAGGCATCGAGGCAGACCGTTCCGCCCTCGGCTCCGAAGTCCGTGGAGCCGATGGAGAAGCCTGCCTAGGTTTTTTGGCAGTCGGTTCCGACAGACTGGTCGGAGCCGACGCTTTTTTCTTTTTTGAAGGAGAGGAAGAGGAAGATAAAGCCTCCTCGAAGGACGGCTTAATCAACCCTTTTAGTATTAATTTGTTCTTCCTCTCGTGGAGGACTCTTGATGAAAAGGCGTGACACACGCTACATGACTCTTGTAGTTGCTTGGCGCCTAAACAATAAACGCACGAGGAGTGGTCATCCGTTATGGACATTTTATAACCACACCTCGCGCACTTTTTAAACCCAGAGGGTCTATGCTCTTTAGACATTGTAACAAACCTCTAAGAATAATAATAATAGAGACAAACAAAAAAACTAGCAAGTTTTAAATTTAAAGTATAAAGTTTTTTTTTTTTTTTTTTTTTTTTTTTAAACAATTCAGTACTAGTATGCACAAAACACAGTAAAGGAGGGTCAAGACCCTCTAACTCAAGCAGGTACTTGACACACAAATAAAACGCTAGTAAGGAAAATAGGGGAAGGCCCCTCTAACTTAAACGGGAAACCTTCCCTTAACGAAAAAACACAAATTCCTCAACAGATTTAGCCAAACACACTCGTACCACAACAATAGCTGTTAAAACAGCTTTTGGGTTCAAAATAAGCAAATTCCTGACTGAAAAAGCCTGAATAAAACAGTACTTAGCCCAGCCAAGATTGAGACCACGTCCTAGCTTGTAAGTGGCAAACAAGATCTGGGGGATTAGTGGTGGTGCATCCTGGGATAAGAAATAGCTCAGCCAATAACAGGCCTCGCTCTATAGCATAGCGTGCCGAGTCGGAGCCGAGGGATCGGCTCCGAGCCCATCAGTATTGAATGTAGGCGAGATAGGATCACATAACATCCAAAGTTATTGCTTAACTTCAAATGTACACACACGGCACAGTGGTGCAGCAGTTTGCATTGTCACCTTACAGCAAGAGGTTCTCCTATTTGATTCTCAGCTGAGATGCCTTCTGTGTGAAGTCTACATGTCCTCCCTGCGTTCGCATTGGTTTCTCCAGGTGTTCCATTTTCCTCCCACTTACAAAGACATGTATCTTTTATTCTATCAGGGAATGCAAATGCATCCATCACCTTTAAACTCCCAACTGACTCTGTCAGATGCTTTCTCAATACCCACTAACAGCAGTATTTTTTTAAACTTTGCTTCCCCCGGGGCCATTATTGTTCTGTTAATATTATCAAATGTTTTCCTCCCCTCTACAAAACCGCATTGAGCCATCTTTATCAATTTTGGCAATACTTTTGCGATTCTCTTAGCTAGTATAGAAGTAAACACTATATAATTATGGTTTAAAATTGAAATGAGCTTGCATGAAACTAGGTCTGTAGGGCCTTTACCCTCACTGGGTAACACAGGCACTACAGTTTTCTTCCAATATGCTGGTGTTCCTCCCTTAACATATTTATCTGATGTTGTCCTTTTCATTCTTCCTCACTGTAGATCAATATATGTGTACATACCTTTAAGAAGTTATCCAAGGGCTTGCACAGGTTTGTAAATACTGAGCATGTGCGAGCCTGACTGCTATTTTGTTATTAGCTGTTGAGATGTGAACATGCATGTATGTAAGCTCTGTCAGTTAACTAGTTTGTTCATATTTAATGATGCTGCTATCTGTCCTGATGTGTTTGTATGTATTAAAGCATCAAAATGAAACCCCAAGCCTTATTATTTGTATTAGAGATAGACGAACGACATGGTGTCAGAAGTGGGTTGTCTAAAAGGACATGGTGTTAGAAAAGGGCATGACGCTAGAAAAGGCTTGGCGAAAACAATTTAAAGAGACAATCCCAGAGTTTAAAATTCGGGTCCACACTACAGCTGAAGAAAGTCACACCCACTTTACAACGTCACTTACATTCCCACCCCTGGTGTCCTTTTTCTTTTAACTATCTTGTATGTCCTCAGTTCCAATTCTGTTTTGCCTCCCAGTGTCAACTACTCTTTGGTTTTACGGTCCTATAACAGAAGTCTGTATTTTTGCCTCATATTTTTCTTTCACTTTTCATAAAACTGATCGCAAATCATTAAAGAAAGACGTTGGAAAATAAAAACTGCCATTTTCAGTTTCAGATTTCATACCCTTCAGAAAACTGATGCTAATGCAAAATCTGTTTTTCTATCAACTTTCTAAGTTTGAAAGAACAATTAAAAAAAAAGTCCAGATTTCTGCATCTAAGAGGCTGAGAGGTATTGTCCTGCTTTACAGCTACTCCATACATTAAAACCGTTCATTGTGGTTCGTTTCTATAGTGACCACAATGAGCAGTCATCCTAAAAAGAATACTTTTACTGTCCGGAACAGTTGTACCTCCCACTATGTTATGCTTTGTCTGGATTTCTTGCCAGCTAAGAGTCTGTAAGGTCTAAGGTTCCTTCCCTGCTTTGCAACTACTCCCTGCGTTAATGTTTTAGTTTTAGACAGATCGTTCATTGTGGTTAGTTTCTACAGTAACCACAATGAACGATCGTTGTAAAAAAGAACACTTGTACTGTCCAGAGCAGTTGTACCTGGGGTACAGTACCCCCTTTATTTCATGGTTTGTCCAAATTTCTTGCTCTAACAGGCTGAGAGGCGATTCTTGAGGCATCGTTGCAAAAAGAATACTTTTACTGTACAGAGCAGCTGCACCCCTTCTTTATCTTAGGCTTTTGTCTGGATTTCTTGATGTAAAACGCTGAAAGATATGGTGATGTTCTTCCCTGGTTTGTACATGAATAACGCAGTTTTTTTTAGAGAGATCGTTCTTTGTGGTTAGTTTCTATGGTAACCACAATGAGCGATCTTTGTAAGAGAGAACTTCCTCCAAAAGTTTTTTAAAAAAGGAACAAGAATAATGTGAGGGCATTGCTTTGTACACTGCTTCCTACATTAAAAACTTAGATCTTTAGTACAGCGATTGTTCATTGTGGTTAGTTCCTATGGCAACCACAGTGAAGGATCGTTGCAAAAAGAAAACTTTTACTGTCCAGAGCAGCTGCCCCCCATTATTGTAGGCTTTGTCTGGGTTTCTTGCTCTAAGAGGCTGAAAGGTATGGTGAGGTTTCTCACCCTGCTTTGTACATGAATAACTTAGATTTTAGAGAGATCGTTCTTTGTGGTTAGTTTATATAGTAACCACAATGAACGATCTTTGTAAGAGAGAACTTCATCCAAAAGTTAAAAAAAAAAAGGAACAAGAATAATGTGAGGGCATTGCTTTGTACACTGCTTCCTACATTAACAACTTAGATCTTTAGTACAGTGATCGTTCATTGTGGTTAGTTTCTATGGTAACCACAATGAAGGATCATTGCAAAAAGAAATATTTTACTGTCCTGAGCAGCTGCTCCCCTTTATTTTAGGCTTTGTCGGGATTTCTTGCTCTAAGAGACTGAGAGGTATAGTAAGGTTTCTCCCCTGCTTTACAACCACTCCGTACATTAGTATTTTAGTTTTTTGACAGATTGTTCATTGTGGTTCATTTCTATGCCAACCGCAATGAACAATCTTTGCAAGAAAAAACTTTCTCCTAGAGTTTAAAAAAGTGAACAGGAATAATGTAAGACTTTATCTGCAAATATGAACAGAGTTAATAAGGCTAATAGTGGTGCAATGGTGTATGGAATTAGTTAGAGATATCCTGGCAATACAAGATTGAGATGTGTGTAAAGGATAGACTTCAGTTTGAAAAATATTGGGGTGCAAGTTGTATATCGTTTGGATAGGAAAGATGTGGAGGGAGTTTATGTGTATGAGTAGTTTGAGAATTAAATATTAGACCTGTGTATAATTAGGCAGATAAGGCTAATATGCTGGATGTCCGGTATGAAAATTAAGTTTCTAAACTAATAGGTATTTCTGCTTGTACAAATATAAAGGAGAGAGAATTATTTGAAGAGATTAGGAAGTATGGGATAGTAACTATGAAAGTGATAATGAAATGTGAATGACACTTTATGAATGACTGGTAACAAAGGGCAAGATTTAAAAAAAAATTAAAATAAATGATATGGTATGAGAAGATTATCAACAGATGTACAAAAGTGGTGTACGTTAAGAACAGAGAGGTTATTTTGTTTTACCTGAGAGGTTTAACAAGATGATGAGGATTTTGGAAAAGAGCTGCTGACAAGGGGGCTGTATGGTTAGAACTGAATGAAAATAAGGATCGCATTGTACCAGGGAAAGGCGTTACAGAAACGCATGAAACTAGATTAAGTGGGGAAATGTGATTCAGAGAGCAAAGGGTATTTTGCAAGGGCCATTTATGTATGCGAGGATTCTTTGAATCTAGTTAGGTTTCAAACAAAAATGATAAAAGGATGCATATTATACTAAAAATAGGAGGAATAGCAGAAAAGAATACAAAAATATTAATAAGGAAATGATGCATAATTTGGAGGTAAATAGTGATGAATCTTCTGTGGAAAAAGCATCAGGTAGTTAAGTGGAATGAGTAGAAAGGATATTATACAACACAGATTAATTAAAAAGGCATGAAAAAGAGGTATGTCCCTTTTCTGGCAAAGATGGTTAAGGAAGAAAGCAGAGACATGAAAAGAAAGGTCAGAAAATATGGACAAAACAAAAGATTACAATGGAGGTAATTGAGGAATATTTCAAGGAAACATATGGTGGAAAAAAGATGGTGAATAAGATAAACAAGGGTGTGAAGGAGATTTTTATTAAATGTGGTGAAAGGCAGGGCTGTCAAATGAGCGGGCTGTTTTCATTATTACTGAATGTGTTGGCAGGTGAAGTATTTGAGTGTGTGAGGGTTACTGTATATAAGATGAGAGGAAGAACTGAAACTCCTTTGTTTTTGTTTGACACAACTGATATATTAGTAAACACAGGCTGGATGAAGGACATTTTGATAGTATTCATAGGATTATAGGAAATTACTAGGCTAATGGCCTTGGGGTCCTTACAAGCAGAGCCAATTTCTACCCTTATTTCAATGATCAGCACAACTTGCCCTTGTCCAAGAGGGAAAACAAGTGTAACCCCTAGGGTGAGTGTATGGTTACCCATCCGGCCGTCCAGATTGGGTTTGAAGAGGGCCAATGAGGTTCTCTGTTATGTAGAAAGTAGGAGTCCATTCCAAAGGTATAGTAACCTCTGGGAGACAAATTATTCTCTCCAACAGGTTCTATTACAGGGTAATCCCAGCATTTAAAATTTGGGTACGAATCAAGGATATCAAAAGTAATACCCACCTTACCCACCTTCACAACGCCACATACTGTACTTTCCACAGTGTTGTTTTACTTAAATTATTTTGAACATCCACTTCCCCAGTCTTGATTTAGTTCCCACTGTGAACAAATCCCTCACTTGAGTTCCTGTCAGCTTTCTGGAAGAAATAAACTGCTTTATCTAACAAACATTTATATTTCTTCACTCTTCATTTGCTCTGTTTCTACTGATCATTTTCTTCTGATAATGGTCACTTTTTCTCGACTTAACAGTTCTACAAAAAAGGGGGCAAAAAGAAAAAAATGTAGGTTGCAGGCAATTAAGTATAGCTGCATAGCTCTAAAACACTGTTCCATTAACTTGTCTGATTTTCTCATGACATAGCTACAATCCCCCTGAATTTCATGTAAAAAATGAAGGAGATTACACTCTTATTTAATCTTTTAAATGCTTATGTCATCATTTATATGTACATTTAATTTTTTTATAGTTATTAGTAAATATTGCCATGTTCTTCTATGAGAACATTTAAATGACCGCAATGTAATCTCCATTTTAACATTAAATTCAAAGAGATCATCGCTATGGCAACAGACAATAAGACGCGTTACCAGAACAGTGCTTTCCAGCTTTTCAACAAGCCAAAAATAATGAACAGGTCCCATGACATTGAGAATCCTGCAATCTAAACTGATTATTCTATTCACTTTTTAGGCTTTTCAGATTTAATAAACACGACCTATCAGCATTCTCACTCAAAACAGCAGACAGGATACATGGGACCATAGAGTTTGTGACAAAAGACCTGGAACAGTAAGACCTAACTGTCGAATAAGATAGGAGAGTGGCATCGAATCACGAGAAGTGGTGACAGTTGCATGACAGTTTTCCTAAATTGTATCAAACAGGGGTTGATGAGATTACTGATAGACAAGAACTGTATGATACTACAAGACTGATTACTTCACAATCACTCATCTTCTTTCCAGGCAAGGAATATATTATCATTGCAGACCTGAAGATAGTTATTCTTGCATACATGAAGTTACTCAAAGAACTAGAGAATAAAGGTTACATAACTGATTCAAGTACGATGTCTGTTAGACAAAGCCAAATGGACTACTCCACTTTCAATACTTAACATTTCTAATACTTAATCCTCAACATACCTACTGTTATTACATTTTGCCTGAGTTGTTTCTGAGTCTACTTACATTTTCTGAGTTAAGCACTAATTTCCCCATCTCAGTGAACATCATTTCCCCAGATTAAATAGCAAATATGTCAGATGTTGGGGCAACTGCAATATATAGTCTTCATACAGAAATGCCAATGTGCTTATGAAAGCTGCAAGCTTTTTGCAGATATTACACTGGTTAAAATGAGTCCTGACTCAGGATTGTATCATGCTGCATTCATGAAAGGAATGTACTTTCAGGAATTATTTAACTTTGACTCACACGTCAACTCGACTATCAAAACTGTTAACAGAAAGCTTGGCTCTCTCTACAGAATAAAATCTTTCCTAACCCCTGAAACCAGAACCACCATTACCCATACCCATCTCATCTCTACCCTCTTGTATGCCTTACCTATATATATATATATATATATATGTATATATATATATGTATATATATATATATATATATATATATATATATACCAATCTTTCTAAAAGTAACCTTACTAAACTGGCAACCTGCTATAACAACATTGCCAGATTTGCCCACAGGCTCACGTTTTAGAACCCACCACTGTTTAAATCTTCAACAACTTACCGTCACTCATGAGATACTTTATCAGCCCAATAATACTCCTATTCTCTGTACTCGTATCCCCCCTATAGAAATCTTACTACCCTTCACTTAGCAAATAAATTACTGACAACTATCCCGAAATCCACTAATAAAGCAGGTGACTCCCTCTTCTCCAGTTCTGTAGGGAAAATCTGGAACAGGCTTCCCAGCAATCTTCAATTATTGTCATCAATACCACTCTTCAAAAAGCAACTAAAACTACTCCTTAAAGCACAATGGCTATGCCCATGCACTAACCCAGATTAAAACTAATTCTTCAGCACTACTTGTCTTTTACAACCTTTTCTGATCTCTCAGCCTCTTTAATGCTTCATTTTTTGCAAGCCTCATTTTGCCTGCAAGCTTCCTTGTAGTACTTACAATTTAACTTACCCCTGCTCCATGCACCCACTTCATAGCTTTGAATGTATGTCATCTATTCTCCTTGAGTATATAACTTTTAAACAAACCTATAGTGAATTGCCTACTCTCCCTTGTCAATTGTCAACCCCTTAACCTGTATATCTTGTGTCTGCAACTACTGTATTTACTGTACAGTAAGATGATTCTTAGCATGTTGTTTGTATAATGCTAGCCTATGCTAATGTTTGTTTCTCTGTGTATACACACGTCATGTTGTTTCTATAATGTTAGCCTATACTTTAATTAATTTTTTTTTTATTTTTGATCTGTTCTATGGTGTCTGTCATTGTGTACTACTGTTATATTACACAGATTGGAGCTTTTCTCCCCTGGCCTCTACTGAAAATGGACATGTATCCAGCTAGACTAGCCCGGCCAACAAATGTAAAATAAAAATGAATAAAAAAATATTTCTGTCTCACTGCTGCTTCTTTTGGCTGTTCCCATTAGGGTTCGCCACAGTGGATCATCTGTTTCTATTTCTTCCTGTCGTCTGCATCTTGTTGTGTCACACCAACCACCTGCATGTCCTCTCTCACCACATCCATAAACCTTACCTTAGGCCTTCCTCTTTTCCTGTTACCTGGTAGCTTCATCCTTAGCATCCTTTTCTCAATATACCCAGCATCCCTCTTCAGAACATGTCCAAACCAATGCAATCTCACCTCTCTGGCTCTGTCTCCAAACCGTCCAACCTGAGCTGACCCTCTAATATACTTATTCCTAATCCTGTCTACCCTCATCACACCCAGTGCAAATCTTAACATCTTTAACTCTGCCACACTTAGCTCTGACTCCTGACTTTTTGTCACTGCCACTGTCTCCAACCCATGTAACATAGCTGGTCTCACTACCCTTTTGTAGACCTTCCCTTTCACTCTTACTGGCACTTGTCTGTCACAAATCACTCCTTACACTCTTCTCCACCCACTTCACCCTGCCTGTACTCTCTTCTTCACCTCTGTTCCACACTCGCCATTACTATGAACTGTTGATCCCAAATATTTAAACTCATCCACCTTTGCCAACTCTACTCCCTGGATCCCCGCCATTCCTCTATCCTCCCTTTCATTCACAGACATTCTTTCTTAGTCCTGCTGACCTTCATTCCTCTCCTCTCTAGAGTATAGCTCCACCTCTCCAGGGTCTCCTCAACCTGTTCCCTACTCTCACTACATATCACAATGTCATCTACAAACATCATAGTCCACGGGGACTCCTGTCTGATCTCGTCTGTCAACCTGTTAATCACCAGTGCAAATAATAAAGGGCTCAGAGATGGTCCATGATGTAATCCCACCTCCATCTTAAATGCATCTGTCACTCCGACTGCAGATCTCACCGCTCTCACACTACCTTTGTACATGTCCTGTACCACTCTTACATATTTCTCTGCCACTCCTGACTTCCTCATACAATACCACAACTCCTCTCTAGGCACCCTGTCATATGCTTTCTCTAAGTCCACAAAGACACAATGCAACTCCTTCTGACCTTCTCTGTACTTAGCTATTAACACTCTCAGAGCAAACATCGCATCTGTAGTGCTCTTTCTTGGCATGAAACCATACTGCTGATCACCAATCAGCACCTCCCTTCTTAACCTAGTTTCTACTACTCTTTCCCATCATTTCATGCTGTGACTGATCAATTGTATCCCTCTGTAGTTATTACAGCTCTGCACATTATCCTTATTCTTAAAAATCGGTACCAAAACACTTTTTCTCCACTCCTCAGGCATCCTCTCACTTTCCAAGATTTCATTAAACAATCTGGTTAAAAATTCCACCGCCATTTCTCCTAAACACCTCCATGCTTCCACAGGTATGTCATATGGACCAACAGTCTTTCCATTCTTCATCCTTTTCATTGCTATCCTTACTTCCTCCTTGCTAATCCTTTGCACTTCCTGATTCACTATCCTTACATCATCCAACCTTCTCTCTCTCTTTCTCCCTCTCTCTCTCATTCTCTTCATTCATCAGCCCCTCAAAGTACTCTTTCCATCTGTTCAACACACTCTCCTCACTTGTGAGTATGTTTCCCTCATTATCTTTTATCACCTTTACCTGCTGCACATTCTTCCTAGCTCGGTCCCTCTGTCTAGCCAGTCGGTACAGGTCCTTTTCTCCCTCCTTAGTGTCCAACCTTTCATACAACTCTTCATACGCCTTACCCTTAGCCTTTGCCACCTCTCTCTCTGCCATGCACCTCATCTCCTTATACTCCTGTCTACTTTCTTCATCTCTCTGACAATCCCACTTCTACTTTGCCAACTTCTTTCTCTGTATACTCTACTGTACTTCCTCATTCCACCACCAGATCTCCTTGTCCTCCTTCCTCTGTCCATATGTCACACCAAGCACCTTTCATCTTGCTACACTAGAGAATACATTAAATGACTAGGACTTAACCACTTGGAAATGTCGGGGACAAGGCACAGTTCCCTGACGTTATCTGTGGCAAGCAATTCCTTTCCAGCCAGCTGCCCCAAACAAGCAAGGACTCTGTACTGACAATAAACCGTACATTTAATACATCTTTCTTAAATGTCCTGCAGCAATGTCCATTCAATTTTATTCACCCATTGACTTCGTTTGAAAGAAGTGCCACTGACTTTCCATATTGTACCTTTCTTGGAGCACTGTCATTTCAAATCTCACATCTAATGCAGTTATAACAATGAAAATGCACAGTAATGCAAGCTGTATTTTCTCTTGATTTAAATTTCCAAATGGTACACATGTGTTGTTGGGGGGGGGGGTGCTTGAGGGGTGGGTGGTTAGAAAACGACAGCCTCTTGTTTTAGTCAGGTCAGCATGAAAGGAAACATTCAAAATAACGAAGGAGTGCTACAAAGGACCCTTTTCCTACCATTGGCGTTCACATTCAGTTGTATGCTTTGGGTTTATCTAGCAAGACATTAATGCCCCACTCCCCCACTTATGATGACATACTGAGTAATCCCCTCTTAGGTCAGCAGGAAAAGCCCTTGACATGCATCAGTCCAGGTCAGTGTGTTTTAATATCTGCTTTTAAGAGCTGCTTCATTGTCCGCAGTAGCAATGCAGCATCCTTTCTCTTACTTATAAGGATCAGTGACTGCTTTCCAGATGGAACAAAGAAGTGGATGGCAAACTAGAATCCGTTGGGCTATATTATTTACTTTTCAAAAAAAAAAAAAAAATATATATATATATATATATATATATATATATATATATATATATATATATAGTGTTCCCTTTTGTGAAAATACCTAGAAAAATGTAATAAAGTACTTTTAGTAACAGTAAAGCATGACTGCTCTCATGCACATTGAACAATTTACATGAAAGATGAAAAGCAATTTATCTGCACCTATAAAATTTCTCTCTTTGTGTGGGGTTTGCATATCATGAAAACAAGGATCGTTTAAATGTTATGAATCACAATCACACACACACACACACACACACACACACACACACACACACACATTCTCACTTTCTTCTGATCTAATGCAGCCTGAGCCTTGCTAACTGCTCACTATCACAACCTGCAGCGCTCATGTTATCACTTGTGTATCAATGTGTCCGGCATAGCTGTGTTCTGTAATGTCACTGCAGAGCCCGAGCTCTTTCCGATGTTATCTTACCAACTTGGCACATGGAAAAGAAGTCACTTGTTTAAATTTTGTCTAGAACTGGAGCCATTGCCTTAAAACAGTTCCATTTATAACATATAAACATAGTGTGTATATTATTAAATTTCAATTATGCATGTACATTCCCAAATAAATGGAAGCGGCAGTGAACTTCAAGGTGCTGAAGTTGTCATTATTTAACCTTTTGGGATAAGACAGAAAAAGAGGAAGGAAGGGTTGCTGATGTCTAGCTTTTAGCTAGGCTGTGTTTGTCCCTAATGTCTTAGTACAGTTAAGAAACTTGACAGGAGATGGATGTTAGCTTGGACAGCTGACATGTAGGACTGACGGACCTTACTTAGTTGGCTTCATGGACACTAAAGTCTAATACTTAATAATAGTCCGTGTTGGGGGGGTCTCATTCCCTTGGCAGTTGGCACCGTGATTTTTTTTTTCTCTTTGTAGTACCAGGTATGGTATAAGTAAAGTTGCTTTATGCTGTCTTCCCTATACATGCTTGTGTTTCTACTACCTGTGACATGCATCTTGCTAGCAAAAACTGGAAGCGTTGATTCTGTTAGATGCAGGGTGTTTGTAATTTGTGTGTCTGTAGTGGAATGGGAACACAACAACACGTGTCTTCATACCTCTCAACCTCAGAGGAAGAAATGTGGACAAAGCCATAAATAATGGGGGGGGGGGGGGGGGCGCAAAGGCCCAAAAATAGTGAACATTTCTAAATGTTCCTCTTATAAACTTAGAAAATTGATAGAATAACAGGTATTTCATTAGGCTGAAATTTCTGAAGGGAATGAAACTCAAATGTCTGTCATTATATTCTGTCTTCCATCTTTAATCATTTGCCAGTAATTTGCCAAAGTATGATTAAAGTTCATGAAATTAGTATTGTTTCAATCAAACCAGCAGTGCTCTTCACAATTCGTATGTGGTTACATGTAATGGTAACATCTAAATGTGATTCTAGATTCTTTTTTATAAGACCCCTTGCTCCTACTACTATTGTCACAGTCTGGGTATCTTTCTTCCACATTGCTCTTGTTTCTGCCTGCGAATCCTGATATTTTATGACTTTGTGTCTCACTGTATGCAAGACACTGTAGTCACTGGTTGTAGCAATTTCAATGATCAATGCTACTTTTGTCTTCTTTTCTTGGACCACTATATCTGGTTTTCTAGCATCTGTCTTTTGAACTGCTGGTAATGGGTGATCCCGTGTGATGTAAACTTCATCATTTTCTGTGATGCTTTGTGGCTCGTGTTTCCAGTGTTTTTCAGCCACTTCAGTACCACAATGTTTGTACAATCCTCAGTACAACAGTCTTACCACATTATTATGCCTTTCAGTATACAGTCCTCCTGCCATTAGTATGTCACAACCAGCAACAAGGTGTGCAACTGTTTCCAATTCTCTTTTACAAAACCTGCATTTGTCTGCTTCTCCCACATGTTCAATGGACTTTGTAAACCAATGTGCATGTAGTCCACTATCTAGGGCTGAAAATATTAACCTTTCATCTATTGGTTTGAATTAACCTCTCTTTAACCATCCCTGCGTTCAATACTGATCAACATAAGGTTCTTCCAGAAGTTTTCTATACTTGCAATTCTATTTATGCATTTTCCACATTTCTTGCCATCTCATCTGATCCTTCAACCTTATATTCTTTCTTTCATTTTTTGGCACATTCAGTTGCTGCCTTTTATCTACTTCTGGTTTGATTTAGATTCCTGCTTGACATCGATATGCTTCTGCTACACTAAGCAGGGAAGACATCTTAGATTTATTCTCCTTGTGTTTCAAAACTTTTATTGCATTTGGGTATTGTGAGGTCAGCAGATATGTGTGGAGTCCCACACCTGCAGATCTATACATGTAATCAATTTCAAGGAGGCCCATTCCTCCTTTGGAACAAGGAATATATAATCTTGGTATGCACTGATTTTTATAAATTAATTGGTGAGCATGAAGCATCCTGTCTAATCTATCCAACACATTTTGGGGCTAGTCAGTGACTCCAAAATTATATGTTAGGACAGGAAGAGCAAATTGATTTATAGCTTGGATGTCAAAGCTGTTTTCAGGATTAATTTACGTCTTCTAAAATATTCCTTACTAAGGTTTATTCACATTTGTTCATGTTTTATTGCTGATCCTTCATCAATTCACAAATATTTATACAATTCCTCTTGCTCAATTTCTTTTATATCACATTCTGGTCCCAAACTGATTTTTTCTTGGTGCTCCAGTATTCTTGCGTTAAAGATTGCTTTTGCACACGCATCAAGAGCAAATAACATTCTTACATCATCTAAAAAACGTTTTGACAACTTGCAGTTGTGCTTTCAGTTCCTCATCTGATGAGATATACAGTTTTAAATCATTGACAAAGAGAAGATAAGTCTTTACACTTTGTTGTTTTCTTGGAGCCAAATTATAGTCATGACCGAATCTGTTAAGAAGACAGCTTAATGGGTTAAGGGCAAGAGAGAATAGCAGATGTGACAGGGAGTCACCCTGGAATATCCCCCCTTTGGATTTTTATCCCTGGAATAATAATTTGCCCTTTATCATCACTTAATTGCAAAGTGGTCTTCCACTGTTTCATGGTCACTGTAATGTAGCTGATCAGTGTAGAACGTATCTTATATATTTTTAAGCGATCTTTTATCCATGAATGTGGGATACTATCAAATGCCTTTTTATAGTCAATCCATGCCGTACTTATATTCGGGTCTATATCATTTCATTAAAAACTCATTTCATCGAAGCTTAATTCATTGACACATATTCACTGAAAGCTCACTTCACTGAAAACCCATTTCACTGAAACTCATTTTGTTGAAAGGTATATATGGCCTTTTCCCCACTGTTGTGCGATCCTGGACTTAGTATATAAAAGTAAGGGGGGGGGTGGGGGCACAACCCCCCCACATTTGGGGGTGCGGGGGTGTAGCCCCCCACATATTGTAAATATTTTAAAGCATATAGATGGATACTTACAAGTGTAATGCATAAATTCTTCCAGAAGACAACATATAACCAATTTATGTGGAGGGCTTCGCCCCACAACCCCCTTACTTTATATACTAACTCCAGGATCGCAGAACAGTGGGGAAAAGGCCATATATACCTTTCAACAAAATGAGTTTCAGTGAAGTGAGCTTTCAGTGAATTGGGTTTTCAGTGAAGTGAGCTTTCAGTGAATGTGTCAATGAATTAAGCTTCGATGAAATGAGTTTTCAATGAAATGATATAGAACCCTTATATTCTTCCCATTTTTATAGTTCTCCATTATGACTTTATTAAAAAACAAATGATCCCTTGTTCCATTATGACTTTCTTTTATTGCCCTTTTGTTCTACTGCCATGTTTGAGTTTTCTTCTAAATGACTATAAACTCTATCTGCATCAATTCCATTGTATAGTTTATACACTGTTGGAAGGCAAGTTACTGATCTATAAATTTTAGGGTAGCTTGCAGGTTCATTCTTAAGAAGGAGCATTGTTTTTCCTGTTAGCCAGGTAGGTGTCTGTTCAGGGTGCGCTTATAAATAGTTCTTAGTCATGGCTAAATCTTCTTGAAAATATGTTAATACTTTTAACCAGAATTTAAGTACTGCATCTGGGCCATGTGTTTTCCAATTAGAGTCTTTTCTTAACTTTGTTTCAATCTCTAGCTGTTACTTCATCCCACTGCATATCCTGTACCTTTGAACTTCTTATACTTACAAAGAATCCTAAGAAGTTACAAGGCTATTGGCCCTGAGGCCCTTACAAGCCTAGCTGAGAATTTAGCCCATGTTCCAACAAATCAGCACCCTATGCCACAGTCCAGCAGGGACATAGGTGGAATCCCAGAGGTGTATTTTCTGTTCCCCATCCAGTTATCCAGGTTGCGCTTAAAAAAACTTTATTTTACTTCTTCTATCCATTTAGCATCTTTGTTATGTTCCATAGGATCTTTATAAATTCTTCTCCAAAATGTATCTATCTCTTACTTTTTGGGTGGTCTTTCAATTTCTTTTACCCTGTTTCCCAATTCTCTATAAAAACCTTTTTTGGGTCACCAATAAGTTGCTTATTTTGTACTTCTCTGTTATATTTTTCTGTGTATCTACTAAGTTTTTCTGCCTGTGCTGATATTTATAGTTTATTATTTATGATGGTGCTTGATAGATCTTGATCTGTTATAATACTGCACATTTCTTTTATCACTATCTTTCTGAGTATTTTTGTTGATATGTTCCCTCTTCTATAATCCTCTAACAATGACACTCCCTGTCTTAACTGCTTTACAGTTTTCTCTGTTTGATACTTCCATGATGGTATTCGATTTCTCCCCTTCCTTTCCCTTACTACTCTGTATTCTTGTGTTATAATTTTATCTGTTATTAATTTAGCTGCACAGTAGTATAGCCTGTTTATTTCTGTTATATCATATGGATCTCTATGTATAGTCCTAATAGTGATAGTCCTAATTACTGTGTTCATTTGTTCTGTCAGACTTCTGACTTTTTGGGTTTTATTGATCTTGGGTGTTCCAGTTTGATAGTTTATGAGGTCTTTGAGGTCTGGAGAGGTTTCTTCTAAGTGCCTCAGCACAAGGAGGTCTGTGTGTGTGGTGAGTGGTACGTGTGAAATATGTAGTGCGTGTGTTTTTCACAACCTTGTTTCTAAGTGATATTTTTACCTCCAAGAAAGTTGCATATGTACAGCTCTCGCATACTGTGCTAGTTTCTTTAAGGAATAAAAGGTTGTCTGAGCACATGATACAATTGCTACAGTCTCAGGATGCCCATATCTACCAAGTTGTCCACAGAAATATTAGGAAACTGCAAATCCATGCTGTTGGGTCTTGGTTTTACAGGGGTTAAATGAGTGGTGTCTGTGGTGACGACTAGATACTTGATAATGCCATGATCTTACTGCTAAATGACACTATCTAGCTTCCCTAAGCTTAGCTCCACACAAAGCCTTTATGGGTTAAAGTCCTAAGAACTAGCTTCACTGGTTTGCTACTATACAGAGTATTGCTAACGGCTTTGATGTTCAGTCATCAAATTAAAATATCAGCAAACGGCTAATAATCGAACGTTAAACAGTAAATGTGGAAATTACCGACAAGCTCATCTCCGAAAATAATACTGAATGGCCATAGCTGACCAACATCGCGAACGACCTTCATAAAAACACCTCATCAACCAAGAAGGGGGGCTGCACCCCCATCCACACCCCCCCAAACTATATATACCACATCCGAGATTGCACTACAGTGCGGAATAGGGCACATATATAAAAGGGTTTGTTTAGCTTATCTTACGCATCATGGTACTTCCTGGTTGCTGGCCAGCTATGGTCATTCGATGATGATATTTTTGGAGATAAACTGGTTCAGTAATTTCCAAGTTTGGTGTTTAATGTTCTATTATTAGCTGCTCACTGATATTTTAATTCAATGACTGAATATAGACCCCTGTTAACTATCATGGTGAACAGCTCCATGAAAACACACCTATTTATATCAGACAGAAAAAGCTGAAAACGAACTCCCATGCCCCTGGCCAGTAAATGACTACATATTAAGCTCCCAGGATTGCCTCCCAACTCAGAGAGACCAGGAAAACACCTTATGCCACGAGATGGATGACCCTGGAACTTCATAATATAAAAGTACAGCAAAAGTAGCTCTTGAGTATATATCAACATCCAACTAAGTCCCTAAAAAGCCCTCTGGCTAATGAAACAAAAAAGAAGTTACGTACTTACCATAACATTCCATGTGAGTTGTTCTTCTCGCCTTCATTATTACTGATGGGTTCGGAGACGATCCTTGGCTCCGCGTCGGCCAATTTGCAAAGCTCGAGGTCTCTAACAACTCGAGGCTAAAGCCCTATCCCACAATGCACCACTACATTCCCCAGATCTTGTTTGCTGCCAACTAGAGAAAAACCTACCCCAGATTTCAAAGAAATCATACAGACCACTGTGAGAGGTAACTCCTCAGGAGAACCAAAACCATGATAGAACCTCTCGAACTTCCAGACATAGGAAGGGGGTAGGTGGGAGGGTCGTAATAATGAAGGTGAGAAGAACCACCCACACGGAACGTTATGGTAAGTACATAACTTCTTTATGTGAAGCTGTTCAATCTCGTCTTCATTCTTACTGATGGGTAGCATCCCCAGCACCACAATCTTGGGTGGCTCACAGGAGTATCTGCTTCAGGACAGCAGACCCAAATGAAGTTCTGTCCCTAGAAGCCTTGTCCACTTTGTACTGAGATATAAAGGTATGTGGATTTGACCAGGTGGCAGCTGCACAAATTGAATCAATAGGTAACCTAATCAAGAAGGCTGCAGATGTAGAAACCGCTCATGTAGAATGAGTCTTGACCTTGCTATGTAATGCAATACCCGCTTCACTGTAGATAAAGGATATACAATCAGATTTAGACAAGGTAGATTTGGAAACTGGTGCACCTTTTTTGAATCCGAGGAGGAGACAAATAGCTGATCAGACCTTCTGTGGTCTTTTGTCCTGTCCAAATAGAAGCAAAGTTGTCTACGGACGTCAAGTTTGTAAAGCATATATTCCAACTGATCTGAATGATTGGGAAAGAAAACAGGTAATTCAATAATTTGATTAAGTGTGAATTCTGAACACATTCGGTAAGAACAACGGATTCGTCCTAATGGAAACCCTATCTTTGAGAAATACTAAGTACGGCTGTTTAATAGAAAGGGCTTGCAGTTCCGAGATTCTGCGTGCTGATGTAATAGCCCAAACATAAAACTACTGTTCAATCTCAGCCTTACTACAGGATATGTGCCCAAAGAGTGGCGTACAGCAACAGTGGTCCCTCTCCATAAAGGTGGTGCCTCAACGGATCCTGGAAACTATCGCCCCATAAGCCTGACTAGCTTGGTCTGCAAAGCTATGGAAAGGATCATCATGGACCTCATAAATAAAGATATTGGGGACCTACAAACACTGGATCTTACCCAGTTCGGCTTTGTTAAGGGCAGATCCTGCCACTTAAACCTGGTTGATTTCTTTGAAACAGTCACCAAGGCCATTGATGAGGGTAAGGTGGTCCACACAGCCTACCTGGACCTCGCAAAAGCCTTTGATACAATACCCCACTCGGGCATTATAGATAAGCTCACCAGCTTAAATATAAACCCCTATGTCACTACATGGATTGCAAACTGGCTCAAGGACAGAACCCACATGGTTAGAATTGCTGGAGCCATGTCAGACTCCAAACCAGTTACAAGTGGTGTCCCACAAGGCTCAGTCCTGCGACCTCTCTTGTTCGGTATATATTTCTCGGAGGTACAGGCCAACACGGAAGGACTGTGGCTGACCAAGTTCGCAGATGACTGCAAACTGGGCGCCATAATCGACTCTTCAGTCGACACAAGCATCCTCCAAAAGGGCTTCATAGAAACAGACAACTGGTGCCAGAGCCATGGCCTCAAGCTAAATGCCAAAAAGTGTATAGTCATCCCCTTTGGCAAAAACTAAGTGCCCACAAATTACCACATAGGTGGTAATCCATTAAGTACAGAAGAAGTAATTAGGGACCTGGGGACCCAAGTTGATAGCAATCTCTCATTTGACAACCACGTGGCCAAAGTGGTTAGAAAAACATTTTATTTAGCCCACCTAATCATGAAGGGATTCACATCTAGATCAGGGGACGTCATCGTGCCTCTTTACTCATCCCTCATCAGGCCCATAATTGAGTACAATGCCCCTTTGGGATGTACCTTACCAGACACCTGCAGCAACTGGAAAGACCCCAAATGTACCTCACCAAGAGGATCAAAGGGCTCAAACAGATGCCATATGCTGCACGGTTAAAGAAACTCCAGCTCTACTCAGTGGCATACCGCCTGTTCAGAGGCGATCTGTGCCTGACGTATAAAGCCATGTCCAACCCGGAATTAATGGACATGCTGCACCTCAGAAAATCCAAATCCCATCGAGCTACGCTCGAGACTTGAACCTCAGCACTGAAATAAATAGGACATGCTGAAGGGACAGATTCATAACCCAGAGGCTCTCTTCACTCTGGAATAAAATCCCAGTCCAGGTTAGGCAGAGTCCCTCATTGACTCTCTTCAAGAGGAATCTTGATGAGTGGATGGGAGATCGTAGGTTTACCCCGGGTATCACTTTTGTGTCACTGTTAGACAGAGGCACAGTATACTAACCTCGAAAAAGGGCATAGCAAAATAAATTTAAAATGGGTGGCGAAAGCCAAACACATTCTGGCTAGGCTTATAAATGCCCTAGGGCAGATAGCCTAGTATGAACCTATGAACCTAAGAAAATTGTCTTCCAAGAAAGATATTTCAGTTCACAAGAAGAGGCGGGTTCAAAGGGCGGAAGAATAATCTTGGACTGGACTAGGTTTAAGTTCCACAGAGTAGTAGGAGATCTCATTGGTGGTTTTAAGTGCATTGTACCCTTCAAAAAAGCCTTAGCCAGCTTATTAGACATTATACGATTTTCAGATGCACCTATATGAAAATCAGAAACAGCAGCTAGTTGGACTCGAATGGTGCAGCTGCAGCTCCTTCACTGAACAGTTTTGTTAGAAATTCCAAAATATCTGAAATGGTCGCCAGGAAAGGGTCAATGTTATTCTGCTATGCCCAGATTCCACTTGCTGAGGTAAAGTTTCCTATTTGAAGATTTGTGAGACAAGAGAATATGTCGATAAATTCTGGAACCTATGCTATGGTGGATGCTACACCTAAAGAAATCCCAGTCCCTCTGAACTACATGGTCTAGGGACCTAAACCTTGTCACCACAATAAACAGGACATGCTGGAGGGATAGATTCCTGTCCCAGAGACTTCCCATATTCTGGGACAGGCTACCCATCTATGTCAAGCAAAGTTTTTCATTAGCACTCTTCAAGAAAAATCTTGATGAGTGGATGGGAAATAGGAAATACACCCCGGAGATCACTTCTGTGTCTCTGCTTGACACTGGCACATGAAAAAAACTTTCTTGGGTGGGGTAAGCCAGGGAACCTTGTTGGCTAGGCTTACGTAGGCCCTCGGGCCGATAGCCTAGTACCTATCTATGACCCTATGAACCTGTCTATTCTGGGAATTGAAGCAGCCAAGCTGTCAGTTTGATGGACTGAATAGAAGGGTGAACAGCTTATGACAAGTGGGTCAACAGATCCGGCACTGGGTCCAGGATCCAAGGCTCCTCCAGTAGATGAGGCTTCAGGAAGGGGAACCAAATTTGACAAGACCAATATGAGGCTATTAAGATAGGTGTCCTGCCCAGAAAACGTTTAGTTA
Organism: Protopterus annectens; assembly: GCF_019279795.1. NCBI lineage: Eukaryota > Metazoa > Chordata > Ceratodontiformes > Protopteridae > Protopterus > Protopterus annectens. Next base: position 317,590,178 of record NC_056744.1, read on the forward strand.
TGTACTCACCATAACTTCAGATGTTTGGGATCCATCTCGCCTACATTCTGACTGATGGGTTCGGAGCCGATCCCTCGGCTCCGACTCGGCACGCTTATGCCAAAGAGCGAAGTCTCTTATTGGCTGAGCTTACTATATCCCAGGATGCACCACTACCAGTCCCCCAGATCTAGTTTGTCCGCATACATGCACACATGCACGCCCTGCTTATATAACATCGTCAGATGAAACAAGATAAAACAGTAGAACTCAAAACCGTTCAATCTCTTCTGATCTCCAAGGCAGGGGGAAGGAGGGTGGGTATTAGGAATGTAGGCGAGATGGATCCCAAACATCTGAAGTTATGGTGAGTACATAACTAAAAGATGTTATGTGATCCTATCTCGCCTACATTCTGACTGATGGGACAGCGTCCCTAGCACCTGAATCCTGGGTGGCTCACTGGAAAACACTCCTGAGTACCGTGGAACCAAATGAAGCTCGTCCTTTAGATGCCACATCCAATTTGTAGTGGGAAATGAAGGTGTGCGGATTGGACCAAGTAGCCGCAGCACAAATTTCCGATATAGCGAGCTTGGAATGAAAAGCTATAGACGTAGCCATAGCTCTGGTAGAATGAGCTTTGATAGATGTTGTAAGTTGCTTATTCGAAGAAGAATAAGCCTGGGTTATGCAATCTCTGATCCATTTGGAGATAGTAGCTTTTGTGATGGTTTGGCCCAATTTATTATCTGAGAAGGACACAAACAACTGGTCTGACTTACGAAGTTGCTGAGTCCTGTCTAAATAGAAGCGTAATTGCCTGTGAACATCCAATTTATGGAGAGTGTATTCTGCTTCATTGGAGAATTTTGGGAAGAAAACTGGTAGCTCTAGAGATTGTTGGAGACAGAAACTAGAACAGACCTTTGGGACAAAGGATGGATTAGGCCTAAGTGATACTCTATCCTTGTGGAAAATCAAGTACGGTGGCTTAATAGACAGGGCTTGAAGCTCTGAAACTCTTCTTGCAGAAGTAATTGCAACTAAGAAGGCAGTTTTCCAAGACAGATATTTTAACTCACATGTAGCAGCCGGTTCGAAAGGGGAAGATGTTAATGCACGAAGCACCAAATCAAGATCCCACGGAGGTGCAGGATGAAAAATTGGGGTCTTAATAGGCTCGCACCTTTAATGAAAGTTTTGCATAGTCTGCTGCTCATCAAAGGAGGATCCATGGATTCGTGGAATTTAGAGATAGCCGCTAGTTGGACTTTAATAGTTGAGACAGAAGATCCTTGATTAAACAGGGATGTTAAGAATTTCAAAACCTCTGGGACAGGAGCAGTGATAGGGTCTAAGCCCTTGAGTTGAGCCCAGATAGCAAACCTCTTCCACTTACTGAGGTACAATTTGTTAGTGGTGGGTTTGTGGGCGAAGATAAAATGTGAACAACTTCCGGGTCTAGTGTGTGCCTTCTAACTAAAGTCGGAAGTGGAGGAGCCAAGCTGTCAATTTCAAAGATTGAAGGGACTGATGCCGATGTCCCGACTGATGGATTAGCAAGTCCGAATTAGGTCTAAAGTCCACGGATCGTCCACGCATGCTTCTTCAGGTAAGGAAACCATACCTGACGAGGCCAGAATGGGGCAATCAGTATCATTGAGGACCCCAATTGAGAAGCTTTTGAATAACTTTGGGGAGAAGTGGAATTGGAGGAAAGGCATAAAGTAGCCCTGTTGGCCAAGGTTGTGCTAGAGCATCCATAGCTGGTACTCCCTGATGTGGGATCAAGGAGAAGAACCTTTGGCACTTGGTGTTTAGTGGAGTTGCAAATAGGTCGCAGCACGTCCCCATCTCCTGAAAACCTGAGCTGCTACTGTGTGGTTTAGAGACCATTCGTGAGGAGAGAGAATTGTCCTGCTCAATTTGTCTGCCAATATGTTTGACCTTCCCGGGATGTGGGTCGCTACCAAGAAGCGGTTGGTAGCTACAGCCCATTCCCACACTCTCATGGCCTCTCTGCAAAGGGGTACGATCTGGTCCCTCCTTGTTTGTTCAGATACCAGACCACCGACATGTTGTCTGTGTGGATGGCGATGATGCCCTGAGGAAGAAACTTGTGTAAGGCCTGTAGGGATAGAAGTACAGCCCTCATCTCCAACACGTTGATGTGGAGAAGAGCTTCGTCTGGAAGCCAGGAGCCCTGAACTAGCCTGCCCAGACAATGACCCCCCCCCTTATGTGGGAGGCATCTGTCGTCAGGGTAACCACTGGAGAGGGAAGAACAAAGGGGTTTCCTTGATCCAAATTGGATGTCTGAAGCCACCAGCGAAGGTCCCTTTTGCATATTTCCGTAATCATGATGTGATGATTGAGGGGAAGATCCTGAAAGGACCATTGAGTTGACAATAGCCACTGAAGAATCCTCATGTGTAATCTTGCCAGAGGAACTAAAAGAACCGTGGCAGACATTGAGCCTAAAACTTGTAGAACCGTCCTGGCTGGGGCTTTGGATCTCGAGATCAGAGCTTGAACTTGGCCCTGTAAAGTTTGGATCCTTTCGGCAGGAAGAAAGACGCGCATCAATCTTGAGTCTATCTCTGCTCCTATGAACTTTATGCGTTGAGAGGGTAGCAAGACAGATTTTGACCAATTGAATGTAATCCCCAGGGTAATACCCAGGGAGATGGTGGCTTTGAGGTTGTCCATTAGTAGATGCCTGGTGGTGGCAGTCAGGAGCCAGTCGTCCAGATAGGGAAACACTTGGAATCCAAGACTTCTCAGGTGAGCCGTCACTACTGCCAAACACTTGGTGAACACCCTGGGGGCTGTGGTGAGACCAAAGGGCAGAGCGCAAAATTGGTAATGACTGACTCCCAGGCTGAAGCGCAGATACCTCCTGGACGCCTGATGTATCGGTATGTGATAATAGGCGTCCTTGAGGTCTATGGAGCACATCCAAACATCCTTCTCCAACAATGGGAGAATGGATTGTAACGTGACCATTCGAATTTGGATTTCGTGACGGATTGGTTCAGTCTGCTGAGATCCAATATTGGTCTCAGGTCCCCTGTCTTTTTTGGCACTAAAAAGAACCTGGAGTAATTTCCTGATCCGATCTGGTCTGTGGGGACCGGTTGGATGACTCCTTTTCTAGCAGCTTTAAAGCTTCTGCGGCTGCCATTTCCCTTTGACTGGGTGGTGGGTCCGGGATTCTTTTGGACGGTGGGGGCGAGTATGTGAATGGGATGGTGTAACCTCCGGCAATGATCCGAAGCACCCATCTGTCCTGAGTGATTGACTCCCAGGCTTTTAGGTGCTTGGCAAAGCGACACCCGACTGGCTCGAGCAGCACAGCCGGGCAATCCCTCATGACGTGTGGGAGGCTGAAGAGCCACGAAAGGACTCGCGGTCTCCAGAATTGCGGGGCCCTCTGCCGCCTCTGGGACGGCGTCTCCCTGAAAAATTTCCCGTCCTCTGCCTCTGGAAGGGAATCTTCCTGCTGTTGGGAGAAAAACTTACGAGATTTGCGGAACCACATTTTCCCCCTCCTTTAGCCTTGGGGTAAGGCCGAAAGGGAGTGGAATAACGGCACCTACGGCAGATAAAGTTTTCCCTCTTGCTCACAGCGGGTAAGGGTGTCTTTAACCTTGGGTCCAAACAAGGAGGACCCATCAAAGGGAGGCGTCGGCGAAGGAAGACTTGAAGGCCTCCGAAACTGACACAAGCGGAGCCAGGCTTGTCTCCGTGAGCCACGCCTGTGCCTGCCGCTCTACCCCCCTCGGCCGCATAGGAAATGAGCCTCATGGACGAGTTAGAAATTGGCGTAAGGATAGCCAACTGAGAGCTAACCGACTGGGCTAGCTGCTCAGGTAGGTTACCGAGAGGAATCTGACAACTCCTTGACCAGATCCCTCTGAAGCCTGGTAAAATGTGCCAAATAATTCAGAGACCTTAAAGTAAAGGCCGCTGAAGTCAGGGTGCGCTTCCATTACCTGTCCATACTCCTAGACTCCTTATTAGGAGGATGGATGGACGTTGAAGCCTCTGCCACGTCCTGTTGTGTAGCAGATGCCACCACCATGGCATCTACAGCCACGCCTTTAGTGAGGAACTCCTTCTCGGGAGCAGACAAAAATTTATTTGGACGAGAAGGGACTGGTTCCACGGTATCTGGATGTTCCCACGCCCTCGACAAACTAAATCCAGAAGCTCGAAGGGCGGAGACACCCAGGAGGCGGAGGGCTGAGCCCCAAAGGCCTTGAGGAGCACTGACTCATCAGCAGAGGGGGGTTTGGATATCCAGCCACCTCGTTGTTTGAGGATCTCTAAGATGTCTGCAAATGAGACATCATCCGAGGACGACTTCGGGGACCCCTCTGCATCATCAAGATCAGTGTCTGATGTAATAGACTCGGGGGAGTCCACGTGCTTCCTCTTGCACGATCTCTTCCTTGGGGGTTCCTCCGAAGACAACTCTGAAGAACCCTCAGGAGGAGGGAACCCCACTGGGGGTAACCTCAGGCCCGGGCTCCGCTGACTACGGACAGGGGAACTGCCAAAGACCCAGTCTCCACGCCCAGGGAAGGTGCGGTAAAGCCGGAGAGATGGCGAAGAGGACTTGGCCAAGGCACTCCTCATGGCTCTGAAAGCGGACCCCAGAATCCTGGGAGTGTCCGGTCCCGAGCCATGATAGCACGGAAGTCCCGCAGCGAGCACCGAGGGAGGCTCGGAACCAGCATAGGTCCCAAACATCACCCCGGGTCCAGCCGAAGAAGTCCAGCGTACCAAACTCGGACCCGAAGGCCGGGTTGGAGTAAGGGTCGGAGCCGACCCTAAGATCTCCACCGGCTCCAACAGCACCTGCTCCGGCGGAGCGAAGCAGTCGGAGGAGGAATGGCAATGGGGTGGGCCAAGGTCATCGGCTCCGAAGCCAACTGGGTCGGAACTGAAACAAACTTTTGGAAGGCTGGGGACTGCAACAGTCTTTGGAGCACCCTGTCTATATCAGAATCTGACATCCTCGAGACCGAGAGGAAACAGAGCGGGTTCGAGGCGGCCTCTCCAACGGCCCCAAGGGACTAGGGGACCGGCTCGAGGTGACTCGATGACTATCGGCCGAAGGAATACACACACCAGATTCCATCGGTGCGAGGTGAACTTGGCGCCGAGGAGGAATGTCTGAGCGGGCGACCCCTGCCGGCACCGAGACCAGTGGAGCCGCCGTAGGTGACCCACGTCTCGATGCCCCAGCCATCGGCTCCGAAGCCAGAGGAGTCGATACTGGTGGCATCGAGGCAGACCGTTCGACCTCGGCTCCAAGTCCTTGGAGCCGAAGGAGAGCCTGCCTATGTCTCTTGGCGGTCGGATCCGACGGACTGGTCGGAACCGGCGCCCTTTTCTTTAGCCGGAGAAGGAGAGGATGCCAAGGCTTCTTCAAAGGAAGGTTTAATTAACCCCTTAAGAATCAATTTATTTTTCCTCTCCTGGAGGACCCTTGAGGAAAAAGCGTGACATACGCTGCATGACTCCTGTAAGTGTTTTGCACCCAAACAATACACACAGAGCGAGAGATCGTCTGTGAGAGACATTTTGAAACTGCATTTTGTAAATTTTTTTAAAGCCGAAGGCCTAGGAGTCTGAGACATTATGGTAGACAATTTCAGTAACTTTGACAGGAAAAAATACAATTACTGATTGACAAACCTAAATATAGGTTTACAGTTATCGCTTAAGAGCGCAAATGACAGGGAACTATGAAAACCCTGTAAGGTTATAGAAGGGTTGACTGACCGGGAAGGCCCTAGATGAAGGGGCGAAATCAAACTCAACCCAATCACACAACAAGTCTTCAACAATCCAAACACACACAATGAGAGCGTTAGCCGTTAAAACAGCTTTTGAGACAAAAAACAGCAAAAAACTGACAGAAAAAGTTAGTTAAAATAACTACTCAGCCCAGCCAGCTCGAGACCACGTCTTCGCAGGAAAGCGGCAAACGAGATCTGGGGGACTGGTAGTGGTGCATCCTGGGATATAGTAAGCTCAGCCAATAAGAGACTTCGCTCTTTGGCATAAGCGTGCCGAGTCGGAGCCGAGGGATCGGCTCCGAACCCATCAGTCAGAATGTAGGCGAGATAGGATCACATAACATCTGGTCTTCTGTAAGACTTTGGGACTCAGGGGATAGGGAAGGAAAGCATACAGGAGTCCCGGGGGCCAATCGTGGATGAGTGCGTCCCACAGGGGTTGTTCCTGTTGAGGGATCAGGGCAAAGTAGTTGCTGCACTTGGTGTTTGTGGGGGTGGCAAAAAGGTCGCAGCAAGGCTGGCCACATCTGCGGAAAATCATTTCCGCTATTTCATTCTTGAGAGACCACTCGTAAGGCAATAGAATAGCTCTGCTGAGTTTGTCCGCTATCACGTTGGATTTCCCCAGGATGTGTGTTGCTATCAGAAAACGCTGGGTGGACTCTGCCCATTTCCATAACCTTAGAGTCTCTCGACAGAGGCGGTAAGATTTGGTTCCTACATGTTGTCTGACCGGACTCCAATCGTGCGTAGGGGAAGGACTGCATCACTAAAAGAACCGCTCTCATCTCCAGGACGTTTATGTGCAAATGAGCCTCATGAGCCTGCCATATACCTTGGGCTGTCCGTCCCTGATAATGCCCCCCCCCACCCGATCAGGGAGGCGTCCGTGGTTACTGTTGCAACTGGAGTAGGGAGGACAAATGGACGTCCCATAGTCACTGTTTCGAACGTTAGCCATCACCAAAAGATCGTCCTTGCAAGAGTTGGTAATCAGAACTGGGAGATTCATCGGTAAGTCCTGAAATGTCCACTGTGTGAACAGCAGCCACTGAAGAATGCGCATGTGAGATCTCGCAAGGGGTATTGCAATAATAGCTGCTGCCATAGTGCCGAGCAGCTTGAGAATCTGTGATGCTGGCACTTTGTGTCTTGACAGGAGATCCACAATATGTTGTCGAAGGGTAATCACTCTTTCAGGAGGGAGCTTCAGGGACATGCTGACTGTGTCTAAGTCTGCTCCTATAAAGACTGTATGCTGCGATGGCAATAAAGCAGACTTTTCTGAATTTATTGTAATACCCAGCTGTAAGCACAGATCTATGGCAGTGTCCCTTGCCCAAATAAGTTGATGCCTGGTGGGGGCGGTAAGGAGCCAGTCGTCCGAGTAAGGAAAAACCCACATTCCTAAATGTCTCAAGTGAGCCATGACCACTGCCATACATTTGGTGAACACTCTGGTGGCTGTAGTGAGACCAAAGGGCAGGGCCCAAAACTGGAAGTAACTGGCTCCCAGCCTGAAGCGCAAATGATCTCTGGATGGCCTGGCCATTTTGATATGGTAGTAGGCATACTGAAGATCTCTAGAGCACATTCAATTGTCCCTCGCAAAGAACGGGAGAACGGAATGAAGTGTGACCATCTGGAACCTAGTCTTTACCACACATTTGTTGAGTGTGCTGAGGTCCAAAATAGTCTCCAGTCCCCTGTCTTCTTTGGTACCAAAAAGAATCTCGAGTAAGTTCCGGATCCTTGCTGGTCTGCTGGGACTGGCTGGATGACTCTTTTTTGCAATAGTTTTTGTATCTATATGGATGCCACATCCCGTAGACTGGGTGGAATGTCTGTGATTCCTCTTGTTGGTCTGGGTTGTGAGAGAAAAGGGATGGAATATCCTCTGGATATAAAGTTTTGTACCCATTAGTCTTCTGAGATTTTTAGCCATGCACCTAGGTACAAAGACAAACATCCCCTGACTGCCTCCAAAGCAGGACAGTCGGGCCTCCTTTCAGGAGCACTGATAGGGCTTCCCAAGGAAGTGATCCCTGTCACCCTGGTTCTGCGGACCTCCTCTGCCGTGTGGGTGTCGTCTTCCACCATTGCCTCCCCCTCTGCCCCTGGAGGAGGCTTCACCTTGTGAGTTCAGAAAGGCTGCTTGGGTCTTACGGAACCACATTTTCCCTCCCCATTGACCTTTGGAATAAGGTCTAGTAGGGATAGAAAAACAGACTCCTATGGCAGATAGAGTCTTACCGTCTTGCACACATCTGGTGAGGGTCTCTAACTTTTGGTCCAAACAAGGAAGAACCATCGAAGGGGGCAATCACAAACGACGACTTGAAAGGTTCCACAAAAGAACTTAAGTGCATCCAGGAATGTCTTCGCAAAGCAATTCCTGTACCCACAGCCATACTTCATTCCATCAGCTGCGTAAGAGATGAGGCGCATGTAAGAGTTTACGATGGAGTTGAGGGTAGCAAGCTGAGACGTCACTTTGTCCACTGCAGAATCGGCTACTGCACCCTGGAGAGCATCTCCAAGCTCCTTCAGGAGATCTTTCTGAAGCCTTGTGAAGTGGGTTAGACAGTTCAATGACCGAACAGCAAAGGTCGTAAAACTGAACATGCGCTTCCCGTACCTGTCCATGATCCTAGACTCTCTATTAGGAGAATGGACAGACGTAGAAGTCTCCATCTCTTTTTTAGTGGCTGCCGCCACCACCATGGCATCAACAGGTATGGGTTTGAATAAAAAGGACTTATCTTGAGGCGCTGAAATGTATTTGTTGGGCCTTCTAGGAACAGGCTCCATAGAATCTGTTGACTCCCATGCCCTTCGAGACAAAAGATCTATCAACTCATCGAAGGGCAGAGACACCCAAGAGGTGGAGGGTTGGGACCCGAAAGCCTTCAGGAGCACAGATTTGTCCTCGGTAGGGTTTAGGGTCTGCCAGTCCTCCCTCTGCTTAAGGATCTCAAGGATAACCCCACATGAGATATCTTTAGAGGGGGACCATGGGACCTTTCCGATTCCTCCAAATCGGTGTCCGACGTGATGGATTCCTGGGGGGAATCTAAATGTCTCCTCTTACATAATCTCTTCCGCGGACCCTCCTCAGTGGGAATCTCTGGGGGGATTTCGGAAGAGCAGGGTTCCCCCAAAGGGGCATCCTGAAGCTTTGGGTCCCTACGTTTATGGTGAACCTGTGTTAGCGGAGAAGATTCAGGCGCCTTTCGGGAGGAGGTGTCCACATCAGAGGTTGTGGTAGTCCGGGGGGGACAAAGCCCTCCCTCATGGCATCGAAGGCCCCACGGCTCCGATGCAAGGAAGCACCTGGGTCTGAAGACACCGAAGACTCCTGCACCAGAACCGCCGGCTCCGAGCCTGAGGTAGGAGCCAAACTCATCCGTGCCGAAGCTCCAAGAGGAAGAGTCAGAACTGACGTATCGGTTCAACCTCCCCCCCGGAACCGACAGGAGAGTGTCAGCTCCCAGATTCTGCAGCCGGAGCACAGGACATCAGGGTGGTCGGTACCAACGGCTCCACAAATGACTGAATAGCGTCCTCCGGCTCCAATGTCTGGGTTCGAGTCGGAGGAGGAGCAGAAATAACAGGAGAGGACTTTGTCGGTTCCGAAGCTGCTTGAGTCGAAGCCGACATAATTTTAGCAAGCGCCGGATACTGTAAAAGTCTCCACACCACTTGGTCCACATCTGAATCAGAGAGTCTGGAAGCCCGAGAGGAAACCACCGACAGAGCCGAGGAACCCAGAATCGGGGATCTCAAGGTAGGAGATACCAGTTCCAAGACTGGGGACTGGCTCATATGAACAACCTGTATGGTCGGTTCCGATGACACTGGAGCCGAGACCGTAGCCTTTTTTGAAGATTTTGGAACCGAAGAGCCCTTCAAAGTCGAACTAGTGGAAGAGGCTGGAGAAGAAGATTTTGGTTGTCCTGAAGCAGAATCCAAGTCTGATTGGAAAACAGACTTAATCAATCCCCGCTCCACTAGCTTACGTTTCCTTTCAGCCAAAACTCTACAGCTGAACCCATGACAAATGGACCAAACCTCATGTAAATGGACCTCACCCAAGCAATACACACATGTGGAGTGGCCTTCAGTTATCGACATCTTTTGACTACATTTAGGGCACCTTTTAAACCCTAATTTTGCCTTCTCAGACACTGTGAAAGTCAGCAATGGAAACAATACCTTGTCAGAAAAAGAAACTAAGCCTAACTAGCTATAAGTACCAAAAGGCAGCTTACTGTAAAACTCCTAACGACTGTGCAAACAGAATAAGCCTAATAGGCTCAGGGAATAACAAAAAACAGCCAAGAAATGGCCAAGAGCCTAACCGGCTAACAAAAACAAAATTGCAGAAACTGCAAGAGCCTAACTCAGCTTAGGATAGGGCTAAATAAGCCAATTGGCTAACACAGAAGAAACTGGGCCAACACCCAAAAACTAGAGAGGGATATATATAGCAATATATAGATAAAAATCCAAAAAAAACGGATAAACCGTACTAACCACAATACTATAACAAACCTAACTAACCAGCAAAAAGATAATTATTCAGGGAAAAAAAGCTGAAAATATTTAAACTTATCTGTCCAACGACCTGAGCTGTAGAGAACACACGCTCAGTTGCAGCGGCAAACTAGATCTGGGGAATGTAGTGGTGCATTGTGGGATAGGGCTTTGGCCTTGAGCTGTTCGAGACCTTGAGCTTTGCAAACTGATCGGCTCCGAACCCATCAGTAAGAATTAAGGCGAGATTGAACAACTTCACATCTCACTTTAAGCCTCGCTCTGTTTCCCAACTCAGACTGACCAAGCTACTTTACTATTGTCACTAGAATAGTAGCCCCAGTCTTCTTAATGTAAAAACACACTTTGGATGGCCAAAAGTGAAAAGATACCAAATAGCTACAACAAGTAATTGTCACTTTAAGCTCCTTCATGTGTTTCCAAAATTGGACAGTGGGCAGCGCAGTGGTTAACGTTGTTTTCTCACAGCAAGAGGCTCTCCAGTTTGATTCTCGGCTGGGGTGCCTTCTGTGCAGAATCAATGTCCTCCCTGCATATGCACGGGTTTCCTCAGGGTTCTCCGGTTTTCTCCCACATTCCAAAGACATAAGTCTGGAGTGTTTCTCACGGGCATCTCCGAAAATGGGATCTGTCCTAGTCTGACTTTCCTGGTCAACAAATGTTAAATAAATAAAAACATACCAGGCTACCTTTCTACTCCCACTAGAATTGCAGTCCCAGCCTTCTTAATGTAAAAATGCACTTGAGACAATTGAAAAAAATCAGTAACTACCTACAACAGGTAGCTCTAATTGAATTAGAGTACATGAAGTACATTGGGGTCCCAGTGTAAATAAGGCATCTGCATTTGGGAAATTTACAAATGAATATACATATATAACAGGAATGAACAATGTACACAGGATATCGAATCTTGTTTAAGCCAAATTGTAGAACTGACAGAATATTACTGACTAAAGGAATATACTTATTTGTAAGACAGACTGGAAACCTTCCTATTAATGATCTCAGATCATGCTACTTTACCATTAAAGGTACACATAGATGGGTGTCAACTTATTAGTCACTGGAGAATGACTCTGTTTGTTTATTGTCAGGGAAAACATTTCAAGGTGAGCTTTGAAACTTTAATTTCACAGGGGCTGCATTTAAAGTCACAGTACTGATAACTGATTTCGGAAAAACTGGACATTATTACAACAGGTCCTGAGAGATTTTATCTCGAGTAAAAAGTTGTAGTAATAAGCTGGAACAATATGGAGCTGAGATAATCGATGTACAATATGGTGTAGCAAGGCAGGTTACTGGTGCAGGAGAAAATAAAAAGAAGGCTATACAGAATAAAAAACAGAAAAATATGCTACATAATACTCAAATTAAAATAGAGTTATCAATTTAAGGGAATCTGAAGTTACTCCTAGGTGATTTCTATCATATATTTTAGAAATACCCCATGTTAGATCCACTAAGAGTTGCAGGAAACATCTGAGTAAATTAGGCCAGGTAGGATTAATGTTACTGTGTATTTGTGATTAGTATAACCAATGTAAAAATTAAGCAGGATAGAAATAATATTGTTACACCTTATATTGCTGACAATATCAATTAGTATAAAATGGAAAGGAGTGGCCTGTCACACAGGGGAAGATGTGTACAATGTCTGAAAGATAAAATCTACAACTGGCCATACAGCACTACGATCACAACAACAAGTATGCAGCAAAATGGGCTCCTAAGATTTTGAATATAACTTGGTAGTATGATGCTGATGGCCCTTCTAATGTTATTAGTTAATAAAATAAATACATTTATGGAAATGAGTCTGGCTTCAAGGTCTCTTTCCTTCTGGCACTGTAACTTACTGCAAATGCTTGGCACATACAATTTTTGAACAACTAGCTGTCATGCTAAGAAGTGTTGTTCATGGGTTCATACGTGTTTACTAGGCTAATGACCACAAGGGCCTTTTTAAGCCTAGCCATGCATCCCAAATCTCTGACAAGTTCTGGTACCCTTGATAAGTATAAGACAGAGTTTGGGAGATGAACCATTTACAGGGTGCCTGTGTCAGAGACATATATGCCAAACCGGGGGTGAATTTCTTGTTCCCCATCCAATTGCCCAAGTTAAACTTGAATTGGGTTAGGGAGGAACTCTGCTTCACATGGATGGGGAGCCTGACCCAGAAAAGGGGCAGTCTATGGGATAAATACCTGTCTCTCCAGCAGGTCCTATTTCTATCACAGGCAAAGTGTAAGTCTTTAGAACAGGTAATTCTGGTCCTGTTTTTCTGTGGAATTGCAGGAGGTCCATCAGGCTGGGGTCTGACAATGGCTACAGGAGACAGAAAACAGAGATAGGGCCTTGAGGCGGTCTGCACAGGACATGTTACTTTACATGTAGTTGAACATACCTTTACAGTATTTGTTCTTTACATGACTATATGCAATATTTTATGCTTGTAACTGTGCTACTCCCTGTAAGCAAAATGGTTGATTCTTAAAATAAGTAAATAAATAAAGAGTCATGAGGTGTACAGAAAATATTGCACAGTTGAAATTCAACTGTGATATAGTAGCTGTGATAAAATCATGAGAGGAAGTGTTCTCCTACTACAGGGAACCATTTCTTGAATAAATGTAAAAGGAAGAACAGATGTATCAAAACAATTTACACGTAGTTGAACAGAGAAAATGATGCCAAAATGGTTCCTGGACAACCCACAGAAGGACAGAGCAGCATGCGGTGCATAATCCTACAGCTGGATCTTAACTAAAAGTACTTCAAATTTGGAGGGAGTTACGGCAAACAAATAGGGGCATTGCAATGGGGGCAGCCTATCTAACACTGTTCTAATGTGGTGGAAAGCTCAAACTGTATACAACTCAATTCAAAAGGGATATAACCTGCTACCTTTATTTTATTGATAATATTTTTGAAGCATGTGCATCCACCCTAGACAGGTGCAGTGAGTTATACTAAAAAATGAATGCCTTGCAGTACACTACCTACACAGACAACATGCAGGTACCAATTCTGGACAGGAGTTTATTAAAATAACTTTTCATTTACATCTATGTCAAACCCACCAGGGTAAACCAGTACCTGCATACTACCACTATGTACCCACCATTCACCAAAAGGAAGGTAATCGTCTGAAGCTCCAAGATTAGCCAGACTCACCAATGAAGTCAGCGATCCAGCTCAGAATTTGGATGATTTGAACATGGACTTTCTGGGTCAGCGGGTACGTTGTCCACATGAATAATTCTGCAGTCCTATTCTTAACACAAAAACATCTGAACCACAGCAATCACTCGACCCCCAAAGAAAGGTCTACAACAGAGTACTTACAAACAACACTAGAATTTAACCCAAGGAGAGATGACTGTGACCCACTGTTAGAGAAAAATGCATCTCTCATGATTATTCTACACAAAATGCATATTAACTTACAATTTCTTCACAAACATGTTTGATGAATTAATTAATATTTGTTCATGTTAAAAATGTTATGTAGTACAGATGCATAGTTATGCAAATCACAATTACTTATTGTGGTTCTGAATGTTTCACAACTGCATTCCAATATCAAGCTGCAAGTATATTAACAGATGACTGAATGTAAAAAAAAGTGCTGAAGGAGTTAACCGATGTTAGAAAGACTGGTTTCTGAAAGCAAGAAAAAACACACTGTATGTAAACTCTGACCTTCCCTGGCTGGGATGGGTAGTTACAAGGAATGACGGAGAGGTAGAATGTTACTGGGACTGAAATATACAAGGTCAGGTAACAAGACTGAATGCCAAGCCAGGTGGCTTGTGTTTTTCTAAACATTATTGTTACTAAAAACATGAGTGTTTACTTGTAGCACCAAGCGAGAAGCACGAGGGTCTGCAGAAATTCTATTTAACGTCAGTAGCCTGCATGATACTGATAAAAAATAAAATATAAAAGGTGTATTTTTACTACTTGGAAAGACTGACTTTAAATTGTGTAGATAGTCTCCCAGCACTGATGCATGTGGATTTAAATAAAAAGAAAATGTTTTGCACACCCTGAAGAGTTATTCTTGACTCAAACTAAAAGGTAATTAATGTTATTTATGTACATTTTAAACTGCACTTTAACACTACACTACAGATGCTAAAACAATCCAAACTATAATTCATAACACTACAGGATTATCTCAGACAATAGGTCAAATAAGTGTCATTCTGGCAGCAGAACCACTTTTTGCTTATAAGAGAGCCGGGAACCACAAATCAGGACTTGAACACCTAGATGATGGAAGCACAACTCAAACTTCTCCCTTATCGCCTGGCATATATGCTTACGGCACCTGCAGGGAGTCGCACCTCATTACCATTTCTGATAGGTCCTACAGCAGCAGTGGCTGCATGAGGAGAACATGCGTTTCAAGATGACTGACTGCAGGAACACGTGCTGGCTTATCTGGCAAAATGACTGAGTTTTCCAGTCTTCTACATTGGAAAGACAACCAGAACCGTACAAAAAATTTCTAGACATGTATATCACCTTAAAAAACAGCGAAACACAAAGCACTCTAATGACAATCACAACTAAGGCCCAACATCAAAACTTCATATTTCAGGTCTCACTGCCCCTGAGAGAGAGGGACTCTGGACAGCTTACTTGAATGCAAAACTTTAGTGGCAGATGAGATTAAATGCATGTAGCCTCCAGGACTCAATGAGACTATTTTCATCAAAAGTCACCTCTGCCTTAGACCTCTGAAACATCAGGACTACTACGGACCACTCATCTAAGGCAATCAAGAATCTTCCAAAAAGAAGACAGCCATCAGAACTACTGTCTACCAGCCAGCCAGGATATACATGGACCATCCCTCCCAGCATGCATAGATCTGATGGGTGAATTCCCATCTTGGATTCTCCTGGTACAGAGCAATAATGCAGTATGGGGAAAAAGAAAAAAAAGAAACATTTCCATCTGGGAACCATAGCCACTTGGTGCATTCATCACGTATTTTCACTGTTACTTGCATTCATCACGTATTTTCACTGTTACTTGCATTCATCACGTATTTTCACTGTTACTTGCATTCATCACGTATTTTCACTGTTACTTGCATTCATCACGTATTTTCACTGTTACTTTCATTCATCACGTATTTTCACTGTTACTTTCAGTTCTGTCTCAGAACTCATAGGGATATTTTCCTAGACTACCCTACTGCTACCTCACCAGCAGTCTTGCTGTCATTATCCACACACCACCTAATCTGTTAGGAATACAGGAGGAAGACAGGTAAGTGTTTACCTGTTCCCATTCAGTGCTACTCTTGTTTCTCTACCCCCATATTCCTACACTCCACTCTAGTGTTCTCACCTGCACTATGGGATTGATTCCCCCATGCATTCCAAGTACCTATGCCACCTTTAACCCCCAAGATGAATTAATACTTCCCAGAGACACGTTCTGGCTTCTAGCTTACTCATTTGAAGATCTGAAGGATGCTAGATTTACATCTGACTCCAATTACAGTCATCATAAAACTGATGTCTCAAGAAATGTTCCATATCTTTTTTTTTTAAATCAACACTCCTACAGTAGATATTTACAACACCACACTTTAGTTCTTCTGTACATAATATTGTTAACTAGCAAATAGAGTATACAGACCTTACTAATGTTACTTTTTTGCAGTAGAGGAGAACTTTAAGATGTAACCATGTGCATGCGGAAAATACAGTTCATAGGATGATACTAGGCTATTGGCCCAGAGGCCCTTGTAAGCCTAGCCAAGAATTTCGCCCATGTTCCCTCAAAGTCAGCACCTGTTTCCACTGTCCAGCAGGGCCACAGGTAGGATCCCAGGGGTATAGTTTTTGTTTCAATCCAGTCGTCCAGGTTCCTCTTAAAGAGAGCTAGAGAGGTACTCTGCTTGACATGGAGAGGGAGTCTATTCCACAGATGGGTGGAGTCTCTGGGACACTGGTATACTGTCAAGTTCTGAAATTTCTGGCAGACCTATATTTTTCTGTTACTCCATATTTTTCTTGCAGAGTCTTACAATGCAGTTAACAGTCCATATAACAGCTATTTGTTTAGATCAGACTCGGCCCAAAGCAATCTTATAATTCCATGGTTCCTTAGGATTTATCTTCTGCTTCTGGTTACACTTACTGTTTCTTAAGCATCCTTTACCTGGTCAATCCTGCCTTTGGTTCTTTTCCTATAAGTTCTCTGTGGTTGATAGGCTGTTGCTATAAGGATTTTTTTTTATCTTCTTTGTTCTACTCATACACCCAAGCAGGTGGATTCCGCTCGCACAGTTTTCATCTATCATACACCGCAGCAACATCTTTCCCCTTAACTAGGATTGAGGTTGCCACCTTTCACTGTGGCTATAATTGGACCAAGGCCATACCCCTCACACCACCCACAACCCCATCCATCACCTCCCATGTCACACCCACTTTCTGCTCATTTTGTGACATCATCACCACATCGGATGATTGGGAACGGCCTCTTTTTTGTTAGTGATGCCTTCTTTCTGCCAATTTACTATGCTTTTTTGCAAAAAAAAAAATAGCAAATATGCTGACTTAAACTCGGATAGTCGGTTTCTTTTTTTTTTTTTAACAGAAAACCAGACTTAGTATAGTGTCTTCCTGACTGCCAAACAATTAATTTGATTTCTGTATAAGCTGGAAAAATAACAGATAGGAGCCAATGATAAGTAGGATTAGTTTAGCAGCACCGATCATTGAAGTTGCTACACCCAGTGACTGTCATATAAATATATATATATATATATATATATATATATATAGAGAGAGAGAGAGAGAGAGAGAGACAAAGTCATAAAACAGGCAGCAACAAGGGCAATGTGGTAGAAGGATAGAAGGATACCCAGGCAGTTCCAATAGTAGTAGGAGCAATGGGTCTCATAAAAAAAAAAAAAAATTTACAGTCATATTCAGATATGCTACTGAGACATGTAATTCGGCATGAATTACAGGAGGAGAGAATTCTGGGCACATTGTTCGTGCTGCTAAGAGGACTTTTGGCTAACATCAAAGACTGAAACAATACAATTTCACAAACTTTAATCATACTTTAACTTAGGACTGGGGTCCATTCACATCATGGCATTAGAAACCCAAAATACTTGGAGAAATTATACTGAGTACATCAGGCAGACTCAGGATTTTATTTGTAAGGCAACTATATAAATTATTACACAGGGAGTAGAGGCAAATAGGATGCAATGACACACTCACAAGCAGAAAGGTGAAAGAATTTATATTTATACCTAATCTAAGACGCAACCTACTGTACTTGCATCTATAGTGCACTTAAAAAAAAAAAAAAAATATATATATATATATATATATATATATATATATATACACACACACACACACACACACACACACACATACATACGCACACACAGTGAGGTAATCCTTCAGATAGTCTATTCATATCAGAAGCTTAGGTCTTACCAGTTAATTTCCACAAAGCCATGTCACACTTCAAAGTATCACCTTTCAACCCAATACCATATTCATGGAAGACCAACTACCTAACAAACTGTGATTTCTACACAACCCCTAACATGCAGGTCCATAAGTTCCTGGACTTTCTAAACACCAACATCTTAGACCAACTGGGCCACACACCAACCAGGAGTGGCTAACTTACTTGACTTAGTCCTCACTAACATTGGGGAGAATTGCACCATCCCCAATGTAATTGTCTTCATTGGTCAGATCTGACCATAAAGTTATATTTTTTAAAAATAAAAAAAAACAGGACTCCAGTGATCCCTGGCAGCTATACAAATTATTCCAAGGCAAACTTTCTACTACTTAATGACACCCTGGCTAAATTCTGAGCACCACCAAACCCAGCAAACACTTCTGCCTATGCAAAGTTACTCACAGAGTCCCTGTACAATTATGTATATAGCTGCATAGCAAAAGTGGTGCCTAACTGAATAAAGTGCAGGGCAAATACAAAACATAAGCCACCCTGGTGGAATCACATGATTAATAGCTTGTATATATTTAAAAAAAAAAAAAGGAAGAAGACACCTTACAAGAAATATCCACAACCATAATTCCCCAAATATCACTAGGGAACCCATCAATGCACAATCTAAGGCTAAAAACATTGCATCAATGGGCCCTGATAATATCCCAAGAGGCCTCCTAAACACCAAGAAACACGAATCACTTTTAAACTGTAGCCTTCATACAGGATTTGTACCAAATGAATGGATGATTGCAACAGTTATGCCCCTTACTGATAAGGAAAACTACAGACCCATCAGTCTGATAAGTCCCTCATGCAAGGCCTTGGAAATAATCATCATGGAAATGATAAACAATGACATAGGTAACCTCTACATGTTGGCTCCAACCCAGCTTGGTTTCATCAGAGGGATCATGTTTACTCAAGTCTACTCAACTTAGAAGATCACCAAAGCAAAGGTCAAGGACAAAACTGTAGACACAGCATATCCTAACTTGGCCAAACCCTTTGACACAATATCCCACTCAGGCATAGTATATAAACTCATGAAATTTGGGTTAAATCCCTAAGCCACTAAACTGGCTAGCCAGATGGCTCACAGATACGAGCCAAGAAATCAGGACAGAGGAGTCTACCTAAACAATGAGGTTAGTCACCAGCAGAGTTCCCACAGGACTCTTTTTTAGCATATACTTCTCTGAAGTCAAGGCAAATATCAAGGGCCCCTAACTGACCAAGTTTGCAGATGATTGTAAGCTGGGACCAATCACAGATTCCCCTATGGACACAGCCCCTGAGAAGACCTGACACAGGCAAACAACTGGTGCTAGACCCAGGTCTCAATCTCAATGCAAAGAAATGCATTATAGTATCCTTTGGTAAGTCAGCCACTCTGGGGATTTACCATATTGACAATACTACTCCAAGAGTTGACTCACTGGCCAGGGATCTTGGCACGGACATTGACAGTACCCTGGCCTTTGACCACCATGTGTCAGCATTAGTAAGGAAATCCTTCTATGTTGCACAAGTTATAGGCAAGGGGAAGGCATCTTGGTCCAAGGATGTCATTGCTCTACTATATTCTGCCCTCATTAGACCAATCACAGAGTATAATGCTCCCTTTGGGATGTATCTGAACAAGCACATGCGACACCTGGAGTGTCCACACAGGTGATCACAAAGAGGATGCAGGATATTAGCATGTCCTACACAGACTGCCTCAAAGCCCTTTTCCTGTACTCAGTCTCCTACAGTCTGCTGAGGGGCAATTTATATCTGGCCTACAACGCATCCACTGATCCCATTGTGATGGACTTGCTGAACGTCTGTAAAACAAACAGCATCAGAAATACCTGGTCTAAGGACCTGAGCCTCATCTGCAAGATAAACAGGCCTTGGTAGGAGGACAGGTACATGTCTTAAAGACTGCTCTTTTCATGGAACAAGCATCCTATCCATTTTAAACAGAGTTCATTCCTAACTTAATTTAAACTATGGATGGGGAATAGGAAATTTACCTCTGGTCTGGCATCCATGTCTCTAATAGAAGCAGTCTGTAAATACTTGACTTCCAATGCCCAAGCTATATAAAAAGTACCAATATATGTTCAATATATGTACGGAGCATGGTTAGGCTCAAAAGGCTTCTCGGGGGTCTTCAGCCTAGTAACATGCTACGATTCTATGATCCTCTATGACCTTTATCACTTAGTCTCCTTTGCTACTAGGCAGCCCTTATTTTACCTTGTCACACTTCTAAGGCAGACAGAATCCAGCACATGATGTACCTTTTTCTGCACAAAGGTGTCTGCTTACATCTGCATTCTTTCCTTTGAAACCGTCCTACCTTAAGTCAACATAAGCTGTTTTGTATAGTGCATGCACTTACATTTCCAAGGCTCCTGTCTAGCTGCATCCAGCTTTCTAAAAGTCCTTCCATATGTGAATACTAGAATACACTTTAAACAGACATATAATTTACTCATAAAAAATAATGCAACTAAGAGCATGAGGGTCATAAGAAAAGAATGAAGCTCAGACTTAATCATATGGGCTTCCCCTCTTGAAAAGGAAACATTTTGCAGTGAACCTCTGGAGATCACATGTGAGCACCCCACTTCATCAGTCAGTGTCCCTCATGTGAATCTACCACTGGTACAGTTACAGGAAAAGGAGACCCAAGTACGGACTACATCCAAGACGCAGCAGCAGGAGTCAGACAGGAGGAAAAGTTCTGACAGCATCTGCTGCATGCAGATGCTGTATTACACAGTCCACTGCAACACACACAGTTATCATGTAAGCAAATGACACAGTGAAGCTCATAGTGGCCATCAAATTCAAAGTGCATGTGGGTCCAATTCTGGGCCTTCCATGGTCTCCTCATCCAATGCTGTCAGGTCATGACCTCCTAGTCCTATATAGGCAAGGACAATCAGCATTAGACACGTCCATTTCCATACCACGGAAGGCTACCTTCTGGGATAGTATTAGAATGAAACTGTATTTACAGTGACCCTCAGGGACTACAGTCACAGACACAATCACCCCAGGATGGGATAGCATCAGAACAAAACTGTCTATTTACAATAACCATCAGGGACTACAGCCATAGATACAATCACCCCAGAATGCAGCCAGGAAGTCCCTCAGTATGCTACTGACACCAGCTGTCCAGGAATAGAAACATATGGAGTTCCTTCTTCTGTAACGCTTTAGCCAGTATGGCTTATATCTTGGTAAATTATGGGTAGAAAAAAACAATCGGAAGGCAACACTTTAGAATAAAAGTGGTGCTAACTTAGAAGAAACTGAAAGAACCTCCTAGAAGGACAGCAGACAGTGGTGTGCCACAAAGCAACCATTACATATCTAGAGACACCATCAAGGTTTCTTGGAGAAGCAAAAGCTTGAGGCCCAGATAGTCTGTATCATAAAATTGGCCTACTGTATTTACTTGTTTAAGTCACTGAGACAGGATGGGACAGAGTCCTTCTAATTACTTCAGAATAAGCAAAGGGTGGGCAAAGAACCCCAAGCGTTCTTCTGAAGGAAGGACAGCCTGTATGGATACCATCTGAGAGAATATCCATACAGTGAAGCAAAGACTGACTGGTTACTGATCAAAGCCCACTTTAGGAGAAAAGGGAAAACACCCTTGATCATTATAAGTAAAAAAACTAAGATCTCTCATAAAATCATCCAAGGCAAATTTTGAGAGAAGAGTCACTAAGGACTCAAAGGACAATCATAAGGCCTTCTTTAGCTATGTTAGAAACCTGGGAGGAAACTCCCAGATATGCTCAGAATTAGTTCAAAATGATGTAAAAATTACTGAACCTACAGACATTGCCAACATACTGGCTGACAGGTTCAGTGCAAACTCCCCCCCCCCCAAAAGGTGAGATATCTATACCAGAGAATTATAGCCCCCCCCAAACATCTCTAACGCTCAGGTGAGAACTGCTCTCTCCAAGGCAAAAAACACAGCATCCATGGGACCAGATGGTGTCCCCGGATGTGTGCTCCATGAACTCAATGAAGAATTAAACCCGCAGTTAGGGCAGCTGTTTAATCTTAGCCTCACCTCAGGATACGTGCCTAAGGAGTGGCGTACGGCAACTGTGGTCCCACTTCACAAAGGCGGTGCCTCCACTGACCCGGGAAATTACCTCCCCATCAGTTTGACAAGCTTGATCTGCAAAGCTATGGAGAGGATCATAATGGAACTCATAAATAAAGACATAGGAGACTTGCAGACTTTGGATCCGACCCAGTTTGGCTTTGTCAAGGGCAGATCATGCCTTTTAAACCTGGTTGACTTTTTTGAAACAGTCACCAAGGCCATTGATGAGGGAAAGGCAGTCCACACAGCCTACCTCGACCTGGCAAAGGCTTTTGACACAATACCCCACTCAGGTATCATTGAAAAACTCATCAGCTTAAATGTAAACCCATACGTCACAAGATGGGTTGCAAATTGGCTAAGTGATAGAACCCACAGGGTCAGAGTTGCTGGCGCCATGTCAGACTCAAAGCCTGTCACAAGTGGTGTCCCACAGGGCTCAGTCCTGGGCCCTCACCTGTTCGGCATCTACTTTTCAGAAGTACAAGCAAACACAGGAGGATTATGGCTGACAAAATTTGCAGATGACTGCAAACTGGGCGCCATAGTTGAGAACACATCTGACACAGATATCCTTCAAAAGGGTCTTATAGAAACGGAAAACTGGTGCCAGAGCCATGGCCTAAAGTTAAACGCCAAAAAATGCATAGTCATACCTTTCGGGAAAAACAAAGTTACCCCTAGCTACCATATAGGCGGCAACCCACTAAGCACAGAAGAGGTTATCAGGGACCTGGGTACCCAGGTTGACAGTAACCTTTCATTTGACACTCACGTCGCCAAAGTAGTTAGGAAGACCTTCTACATTGCCCACCTGATCATGAAGGGATTCACATCTAGATCAAGGGAAGTCATCGTTCCCCTGTACTCATCACTCATCAGACCAATGATTGAGTACAATGCCCCATTCAGAATGTATCTGACAAGACACCTGCAGCAGTTGGAAAGGCCCCAAAAGTTCCTCACCAAAAGGATAAAGGGTCTCAAAAATATGTCCTATGCTGCCCGACTGAAGGAACTTCAGCTCTACTCAGTCGCTTACCGTCTGCTCAGAGGTGACCTGTGCCTGACATACAAGGCCATGTCCAAACCAGAATTGATGAACATGCTTCACCTCAAAAAATCTAGATCCCTCAGAACTACAAGGGCGGGAGACCTAAACCTTGACACGGTTATTAATAGGACGTGCTGGAGGGACAGATTCATCACCCAGAGACTCCCTATGCTGTGGAACAAAATCCCGGTACATGTGAGGCAGAGCACCTCGCTGGCCTTGTTCAAGAGAAATCTTGACCAATGGATGGGAGATCGCAGATATACCCCAGGGATTATCTCAGTGTCACTGCTTGACAGAGGCACAGCAAAATAATGGGCATAGTGTCCTCCAAACTAAAGGGGTGGCGAAAGCCACAAAACTCTGGGCTAGGCTTATAAATGCCCTTGGGCAGATAGCCTAGTATGAACCTATGATGTGGCCTACCATGATAATATCTAGAAGCCTTAGTAATTTTTGATGGGACTCCATGGTGGACTAAACTCAAAGAATTGCTCCCCCACAGGCAGTCCTGAACAGCAGCACTGTATCTGCTGGAGAGGAGTTGTCCTTTTCAACAACTTGGCTACCATAAAGGCAGACAAGCAAGACCAAATGATGATTGAGGGGCTTCCTCAGATGGGGAGGGGGGATTTTTTGCATTGTAGGGTTGAGCTGGCTCAGATGTAGCAGAGTAAGAAAAGTTCATAAAGATTCTCAACAATAATAGAGATGTTTTTATTATTTTATTTTTATTTGTTTGTTTTTATTTATTTGACAAGGACTCAAGGAGAAAAGCTCCAAAAAGTACAAGTAGCAAAAGTACTCACATGACAGAGTTATAACTAAAATTAAAATATGTAGGAGATGTATGTTGAAACAACGTGTTAGAAAAGGTGATTAAATTGAAACATGATATAGTACAAAGTTTCATACAACAGTAAGGAGAATGCAGAAAATATACATAAGTTTGTAAAACAGAAAGTAACAAATAATATAAACAGGACATAAGCCCAGAGCAAGATCCAATTTCCAAGACTACAGCTGTGGAAGCTGTAGGAACTACTTACTTAGAAGCAGAGGCAGAAAGAGAAGAAGGAGAAAAGGTTGCTGCAACAGTATTACAGGAGGGGAGGTGGATTGAGTAGGGGTCACAGCATGTCCATGACATACATAGAGTTTCCTTTGTTTTGCTTTGAAAGGGTTGGGGTTAGAGATCTGTCTAACACTTGGTGGTAATTTATTCCAAACATTTACCACTGAGTAGCTGTAGAGGAGTTTACCAATTTATTTTTGGGTGCATATACTTGCAGAAGATGCTGTTGGGAGCTACGGATGGCTCCACTGGGAGTATAGGGTTGGATGAAGGTAGAGAGAGAGGGACAGGAGGGGGGTTCATGCAAGATAGAATGAGCTATGAGAACCTGGGGTAGTAGGATTTGATGATGAAATTCCAGCCACTGCATGTTTTTCAAGGCTAGGCAGTGGTGAGTGGTAGGGTTGGTTAGAGGCAAATCTTGCAATTTTATTATAGGTGAGTTCCAGTTTTGACAGAAGATTGGATTGTATATTAATGAGAATAGGAGTGATGGAAAGAAGGGTGGGGAGTAGGAATGCTTGTGCAAGGGAGAGCCTAGAGACATCTGTGAAGAATTTTTCAGGCCAAACTTTTGATGTACTTCTGCATATGTAGATGGAACTTTAGTTGGTCATCAATAATAACTCCTAGCAATTTGGTGTGAGGTTCAACAGAGATGATGGTGTTAAGGGAGCAGACAATAATGGTAGCTGTATGATACTGGAGAGATTTAGGGAGGAATATGATAAATTTTGTTTTCTTAGGGCTAAGTAGCAATTGGTTGAAGGTAGCCATTTTCAACAGAGTGCAGACACTCTTGGGGGAGGGTGTGAAGGTGGACGATACTGTCAGAGGATGAAATGATGGTGGAATTGTCAATATATTGTATGACAGATGACAGTGGACCGGAAGCATCTAGGTCATTAGTAAAGATATTAAATAATAGGGGTCCAAGGATGGGACCTTGGGGTACCCTAAGTTTGTACTGGTCAAAAGGGAGAAAAGTTAGATTGCCATTTAACTCCTTAGAATCTGTTGGAGAGAGAGCTGGAGAACCAAAAAAATGAAGAGTTGGAGAGAGTAAGGGTAGTTAGTTTGGACAGAAGCAACCAGTGGGAAACAGTGTCAAAGGATTTGGAGAGGTCCAGAAACAAACATGAAATTAGCTTCTTCTTTTCATGAGAATTTGCAACAGAATTAGCGAATGATATCACAGCAGTAGCTGTACTATGATTTGGGTGGAAACCATGTTGTGTAGGGGTAAGCAGATTTTCTAGGAGGATGTGATTGAGGAGCTGTTTGTGGATGCACTTTCTGAGAATTTTTGACAGGGGAGACAGAATGGCAATGGGCCTGAAATTTGAGGGGTCAGTTGAGTTGTCACCTTTATGTAAGGGTATGACATAGTATTTCTTCCAGATTTTAGGTACAGTGTTTCCTTTGACTGACCTACTGATTAAGATGGAGACGAGGTAGGTGATAAAATTGGCAGCAAGTTTTAGGAATTGAGGAGGTAGGTTATCAGCTGATGAAGAGCATGTTTTAAGTTTGCTAAGGAGTGACTTGATGTAAGTTGTGGAGATGGGTTTAACAGAGAAGCAGGCTGGGTGGGTTGATGAAGGAAGAGTGGGTAGGTGATGGTGTCATTTTGGTTAGATTACGAATAGAGTCAATGAATAAGGAATTAAGAAAGGCAGCAGTATCAGTGGGAGAGCTGTTAGGGCACGGGTTAGGTGATGAGGGGCTACACCAAGATGTAGTTTATTTACTGACTGCCAGAATTTTGGGGAGTTGGAGTAAGGATTACGTACAGGTTTTTGGAAAAAGTTTTTCTTGTTATGGGTGACCTTGTTTTTAGTTAAGTTACGAAGCTCTCTGTAGGACTGAAGATTAGAGAAAGTACTAGATTTTTTCCATGCACACTCTCTCATGCATACGTGTATGAGTGGCTTGTGTTAGACAGCAGTGCACTGGGTTTTGATTCTTATTTTCCTGATGGGGCCAGGGAGTTAAGTGTGTCTAGAAAGATGTTGTCCAGGATACCTTCCTCCAGGGAGAGGTCATAGAAGAAGGACCAGCAAACTGTAGAGACTGGGTGGTTGAAAGTGTCTGGATTAAAGTTTGAGGGCTTAGTGCAGTCTCTGTATTGCTGGGATTTGTGCAATATGGGTGAATGTTGATGTATGATGGTGGGATAGTGGTCACTTAGGGTATCAGGCAGAGTGGAGGGTTGTGGTAGGAGTTAGGGTCAGAGGTAAGGACCCAATCTAGTATGCAGCCATACCCAGTATGTTTGTTCAGAAGAGTAGGAGCAGACATCAGTTGGGAGAAGCCAAAGAGATTAATGGAGGTGTTACGGGAATCAGTATCAAGGGCAGTCCAATCGATGTTAACATCACCCAAGACAGCAGTTTCATATGAGAGAGTGAGAGATCCAGGAGAGAAAGAGCTCTACAACAGGGATGTTGTTTCTTGGAGGATATAGACGGTGGCAATTGCTAGTTTCTTGCGATTATTCAGTTTAGAGGTGACAATGAGAAATTCAACTGGGTGAATGTTTGGAAGAGTGACTGGTAGAGGGTGGAGGGAGAGCTGAGTATAGAACTGCAACCCTGCCACCTTTTTCCTTAAGTCAGTCTTGACAGAAGATATTATAGCCTGGGGGAAGACATTCTGAGTCAGATATGTGAGGCTTAAACCAGGTTTCAGAGAAGATAAGAATGTCAGGGGTATGTAGGTAGATCCAGGCATGGAATGGGAAGATTTTATCCATGATACTCTGAATGTTCAAAGATAGAATAGATCATTTTTTGATGGGAGGATCTATGAAGTAGTACTGGGAGTGGAGTTTAGGGAATGTAAGGGATGTATAACACCTGATAGTAGCATATTTAAAATGAGTATTTTGAGAGAATTAAAGTGGTTGTATTGGAGGTAGGTTTTTGGTTTAGTTTTAAGAGGGAGTGTGGGTAGCTGTAATATCTTGATTCCATACAAGGTAGTGTCGGAATGAAGAAAAAGTGATAGGGTTATAGGAAACAGTAGGTGATAGAGAGCTTGGTTGGGGGTAGGTTATAGTAGGTGCAGCGTGTCTGTATGTGAGGGTGCATGGATATGAGTTAGCGAGAGAGGTAAGGATTAGAATGGGTAGGAGGAGCATAAACAGGAAGCTGTGAGGAGCAGACACAAATATAGTGATAGTGGAATGGGGGCTGTCAAGTTATGGAACAGAAAAACAGAGTACAGAATCTTGAACAAAAATAGTGCCAACTAGGAGAGCATTTGAATGGAGCAAAGCATCATGGGAAAAGGCATCAGAACAGAATTATGGGGGACGAGGAAGAAGAATAAAAACTTAAACAAGGATAAATGACACCCCAGAGAACAAGAACCAGCATGCAAGTACTCAGAAATAAAATTACCAGTGAGGCTGCAGCAAATCTATTTAAGATGCTGGTTATAGGATCAGTTAAGTATTGGGTGAAAATGGGCGCGCCTTTGCTGAAGGTTGGGAGTCGGGCTGGCAACTTGGCACCATAAGAAATCTACTGCCGTCTGCCAATCATTAGCGGACCGGAGTTCCGCTGTGGCGACCCCTAACCAGGAAAAGCCGAAAAGACAAACAACATTTACAGCTTATAAAGAAAAAACAGCTTAAGGGTGTTTGGTACTCCTCCTTAACGAAGCACAGTGTAATCAGAAACTGCTGCAAGTACAATTCCTAATTAAAATAAGATGGGAGGAGAACGGGGGTGGGCACACTGCAAAGACTGCAAGTGCAACAAACACATTATATTAAACACAACTGTTCAAGCCAAACAACACTGCACATTGAAAAGCTGATTAAAGGGAAAAAACATTTATGCAAACTTTCTTATTTACAAAGTGTTTTGGCAGGTTTGCAGAGAGCTTGCAGGTGAATTTTGTTTGAGTCCCGAGTGTTTAAACTCATCCAGGGGGACCCTTGTAGTTTAGAGATGGAGGTTGCAGAACTAAGGAATAAGCAGGTTAGAAGGGAAAGGGGTTAAGATAACTATCATACAAAGTTAAATGAAGCACAACAGTTTTAACAGGCCTAAAGTAGAGTTTGAGAGACAAAGTAGATACAGGGAAAAGGAACAACAATCTACAGATTATGTGTTACAGCTACATGATTATGCATATTAGATTATTCCTGCAGAGGCCAGGCCATGTAAAGGAAGGTTAAACAAGACCCTCTTTAAACTAGGCATTCAGTACGGATTGTCTGAGCTTCTCCTACAGGGATAAAAAGTCTAAGACAAACCATCTTGACTGAGCACATTCCTAAACCAGCTGGCCTAGTCATAGCACCACCACAAGGTTACACCAAGTAACATGGCAACTCACCATAAAAATCATAAAGTCTTAGCTAACTCCTCGTTTAGTGCAGGCTCATGGAGGGTTGAAAGCTTTTCCAATGCCTGATCTGCTAGGAAGGAAAAGACATTGTTCAAAGTAGACAAAATGTTGAGGTCTCTATGTCCTAACGTAGGATTAGAGAAAATTCTATTGCACTCCCTGTCCAATGTTTTTAAACTCTGGACCAAGAAACTCACAGCAGAAATATAGCTAGGTTGTGGAGAAGGGGGTAGCTGGTGTTCTGAGGTGCGGATTGGCAGTTGCCGATCCTTCAGCATTCCAGACCCTGGCATTCAGAAATGAATGCAGCTATTCTTTGTGATCAAGCACGAAACATGTCATGTTGTGTGTGGCTACATCACCTCACTTCTTTCATGTAGCAAATAGTTTTCTGTAGTTAGAGTAAGAGTTGTTGAGGAGGGGCACCAATTGGGGAGCTGCACTGGGTGCTACCATAAGGTAACTATGGCTTTGACTCAGTTCTCATGTAATATGCCTAGTCAGCACCTGATGTCATATAGCTAGGGGCACACAGAAAGTGTCTACCTTTTTAAGGATGACAGACTGAACCTTTGATAACAGGTTCCATGAGATACATGACCCAGGACTCTTCCTCCTTCATTTTCATAAAACTGTACATGCATTTCTGGAGGAAAGAAATGGGGAGCACATACCATTACAAGGTGGATGAATGAGACGCAGTTTCTCCTAAGGAAAGTTCTTACAGGTTCATAGGTGTATATTAGGCTAAAGACTACAAGAACGCTTATAAGCCTTGCTGCGCGCAACCAAAATAGGACCCACACATTTGATTTATATAAGAAATTATTTACTGCCTGCCTCTGTCCATCAGAGACGCAGGCACCAGACCAGGGGTGAATTTTTGATTACCCAGCCAATGGTTCAATTTGCACTTAAATAGCGATAGGGAGGAACACGGGTTCACGTGGATGGGCAGCCTGCATCAGAGAACGGGTATTCACTGAGAAATATGCTTCACATGGATGGGGAGCCTGTACCAGAGAACGGGTATTCACTGAGAAATATGCTTCACATAGATGGGGAGCCTGTATCAGAGAATGGCTATTCACTGAAAAATATATGTGTCCCTCCAATATGTCCTATTTGTATCACAAACAAAATTTAGGTCTTTTAATGTAGTAGTTCTGATGTGGTTTGTTTTGTGGATGTGCAAAAGGTTAATCCAAACAGAGTCCAAGGATGCCTCGTACGCCAAGCAAAGATCACCTCTCAGAATCCTGTACGATACCACATACAGAGAAATGGCTTTGAGGTGATCAGCATAGGATATTGCGTTTACTCTTGGTATTCTTTTTGTAAGGAACCTTTATGGACATTCCAGTTGCTGCATGTGTCTGATCAGGTACATAAAGAAGGGGCATTTATACTCTATGATATGTTGGACAAGGGCAGAGTACAGTGGTATCATGACTTCTATGGACCTACAACCCTTGCTCTTACTTATAAGATGAGCAACGTAGGTGGATTTTCTTATTACCTTGGACACATGTTGTTCAACAAGCTAGGTTACTTACAGCAGTTCCTATATTCCTGACTAGTTAAATCAACTTTTTAGGGGTCTTTTATTGATGAAGTAGTTACACAGACTGGTTGACTTCCCAAAAAGTATTACAATGCATTTCTTGGTATTGAGTTTTAAGCCATGGCTTTGGCATCAAGTGTTCTTCTGTGTTACACCTTCCTTAAGGGTGTTCTTGTCTTAGGGGATCCAATGACTGGTCCCAGTCTGAAATAGTCTGTGAACTTGGTTAGCCAGAGGTCTTTGACATCCGAGAAGTAGATGCCAAAGAGGAGTAGGCATAACACTGAGCCCTTGGGGACTCCACTGGGGTCCAGCCTCTTTGAGGAGGCAGCCACACATTCTAACCTCCTGAGTCCTACCAGTTTGCCAGCTAGATAACCAGCATGCTATAATTGGGTCCATACCTAGTTCTGTAAGTTTGTTGACAATGGCCAAGTGGGGGTAATGTATCAAATGCTTTAGCCAGCTCTAGGTAGGCTGGGGTCCTCAAACACCTCATAAGAAGTTAAGTGGGAGGGACATCCCCAACTCCAAAAGGATGGCGGCCTATGTAGATAAAATTCAAAGAGCCAAATGAGTGACAGAGAGGAGATGGATGCGAGTTTCGGGACGCATTTGACCTCCAGCAGCACCGTTCCAGCATCCAAGTGGACAGCTGCACACCAGATGTCAAATATATGCCTGATGTCTAAGCTCTGAAATGTGCACCCTGGTGGGAGGACACCCACAGTACCATGCTCAATATCAGCCTTCAAACACTGCTGATACACAGGAAGGCCTGGAAGGGTCCTGAGTGCAACCAACAAACCATAGCGAGAAAGGGATTCAAGGTTCATAGGCAGTTACAAGGTATGCAGTTCAGAAAACTACTGAGGAGCCCAGCCCAGTTTCCCAAATACTCAACAGCATTGTCTGATTAAGTGGTTTAGTGATATGCTCAGGGTCACGGTGCTAACAGATGGAGGCTGAAGGATTCAAACCCTACACTACAGGGAACAGCTTATTAACAACTCATAGCCTCCTTAATCCATTTTTCTAACTGCCAACTCAAGATCAGGCCAGTCACAAGCCTGCTCCAGCCAATCTAGTGGGAAATTTGGTGGTGCAAACACCCGCTGACATTCAAGGTCATTTTGAGGGGTACATTTCCACTGAACCTCTCCTTATCTGCAGATATGAAGGGTGGGTGGGATCCTCAGCCTTGTTAATCAAGTGTAGCATCAAAATATGCCTGGACAAGAGGGTCATCCAAACAATGGGCTTACCAAGAGAGGGTATGACCACTCTCTACCTTCCAATACTATAGTCTTCTGAAGGTGTTCTGGCAAGTGTTTGGAGCTACATGCTGGAACCACCAGATGATCCCCAAGCTGGGCATTTTTAAATGCTGTTATTTTCAGGGTAAGTACAAATGACAAAATCATCTTTTCCCATTGTCTACATGGCAAGAATGAACTAATTGCACTTATGAGTGTTCCATACCATGTTTTTCAGCAAGGAGTAAAGACAATGCTGGTGAGCACTTTAAAGGCATCTGTGCTTCAAGAATCAAGCAAAGAACTTTCATGCAAGTTGAGACGGAGGACTGAATGATGCAAGTGGAAGAAAAAGCTGGTAGACTGGGGAATTAGATGCACTTTCCTGGTATGCTGCACTACATGGTTAAGTGCTGGTGTTGGGTACATTACATCAAGACTTGATATAAGGTGCAATAGTACATCATGGCATGTGCTGGCACAGGGTGCATTACACTGCAACATGTGGTGTAGAGTGTATTACACTGGGGCATCTGCTAGTGTTGGGTGCATGTATGCCTAAGCATGACCGCCTCAAATACACAATGCCGAATAAGAATGGAAAAGAGAATAAACACAATCATAGTCCCACTAAGAAAGGTTCCTGCTACTACATCCTTGGATCTTTGAGACCATGCATCAGTACGTGTCTGGCCTTTTGTTTCTATTTCTCAGTTCACCTCCACTGTATTAGCACAGTGTCCCAAGACTGGTTTTTGCTGCTTTCAAAGCTAACATTTCATCTCTTTTGTCCAATTTTTGTCCAATGCAATCAAACAACAAAACTTTGCTTGCAGGAACCAGATACCTCCAAGGCACCAGTCAACACAATTCTGCAGGCAAAATGGACTGAATTTAGCAGGTGGGTGAACTGCTTCTAACAAAGGAAAGAAATGAAGGGAAGGAGCCCAACTCCCAAGAATAGCACATTCTCTAAGATCCAAGGTTATGCCAAATGCCTCAAATAACATCTGTTTTTTACTAGAAGCTTTGGTAGCAGGAAATATAATTTGAACAAAATGTTGAGCAGTATCCAAAAAAAAATACATGGTGTGGTGAAATGTACTTATTTTATTTATTCATCCATAATTTGTTTTCAGGGTTAGTCTCACTAGTCTAATAGCCTCTTTTCAGGGGAAACACAAAAAGGTATTTCTACTACTGGGAGAAATTTGGCAAGGGCATCAGGGAACTTCCCCTACTTTTTGCAGTAGGGGGAAGAGACTGGGTGTTACACATCCTGACTTCCTCTTTCCCGTTCATGGGTGGAGGCAGTCAGGTGGAACAGGGAGAAACATGGCTGCTGACAGCCAAGAGAATTTGAAAGTTAAATGCGTTGAAAATTAAGGAAAAGTGGTAGAATTGCTACTAGAAATGTTACAGGTGATGTAGGAGCAGAGAAAATGTTGTCTGCTGATGGTGCGGAGATTGGGAAGGAGATGGAGCCAAATGCAGTGGTGGAGATAGATTCAGAATAAAATTTCCACAAAAAAACAGTTTGAAACGGTAGAAAAATCTGTTATTTCAACCCTCAAGTCAGGAGAGTTGTGGGTATCTGGAGACCCTAGTTAACCAGAGTGAGCCAGAAAGTGGAACTTCTATATCCTAAAGTGACATTATGGAAAAAAATAGAACAGGGAGAAAAAGAGAAGGAAAAACAGCCAGAGAAGGTTCCAGAAAAAAAGTCCTATGCACAAATAGTGGAAAGAGCTAAGGGGAAGACAGAGATGAAGAAAGTGAAGAAAAATGTTATTCAGGTAAGCAGCAAAAAAATGCCTTGACAGATATGAGGTCTGGGACAATGTTATTGGGTCTCTGGATAAAGTGATCATTTAATTAATAAATATGACAAAAATGTTATTTATATGGTCAGACAGGTCATAATGCAAGGAAATGTGAAGTGAAATGTAAGAAATGTAGTAATACAGGACATTTGTGGCTAGAATGTGAGGTAGAAATACAAGAAAATGAAATTATTCAAGATAAAGCTAGAAAAGACTGCTATACAAGAGCACACAATACAATAAAAAAACAAAGAAATGCTATTCAAATTTAAAGGGAAAGAGAGAAAAAGAGATTAAACAAGAAAAAAAAAACAAAGAAATGCTATTCAAATTTAAAGGGAGAGAAAAAAAGAGATGAAACAAGTAAAAAAACAAAGAAATGCTATTCAAATTTAAAGGGAAAGAGAAAGAAAAAGAGATGAAACAAGTAAAAAAACAAAGAAATGCTATTCAAATTTAAAGGGAAAGATAAAGAAAAAGAAGCACACAATACTATAAAAAAACAAAGAAATGCTATTCAAATTTAAAGGGAAAGAGGAAGAAAAAGAGATGAAACAAGTAAAAAAAACAAAGATGCTATTCAAATTTAAAAGGAAAGAGAAAGAAAAAGAATCACACAATACAATAAAAAACAAAGAGATGCTATTCAAATTTAAAGGGAAAGAGAAAGAAAGAAGCACACAATACAATAAAAACAAAGAGATGCTATTCAAATTTAAAGGGAAAGAAAAAGAAGCACACAATACAATAAAAACAAAGAGATGCTATTCAAATTTAAAGGGAAAGAAAAAGAAGCACACAATACAATAAAAAACAAAGAGATGCTATTCAAATTTAAAGGGAAAGAGAAAGAAAAAGAAGCACACAATACAATAAAAAACAAAGATATGCTATTCAAATTTAAAGGGAAAGAGAAAGAAAAAGAAGCACACAATACAATAAAAAACAAAGAGATGCTATTCAAATTTAAAGGGAAAGAGAAAGAAAAAGAAGCACACAATACAATAAAAACAAAGAGATGCTATTCAAATTTAAATGGAAAGAAAAAGACGCACACAATACAATAAAAACAAAGAGATGCTATTCAAATTTAAAGGGAAAGAGAAATAAAAAGATGAAACAAGTAAAAAAACAAAGAAATGCTATTCAAATTTAAAGGGAAAGAGAAAGAAAAAGAGATGAAACAAGTAAAAAAACAAAGAGATGCTATTCAAATTTAAAGGGAAAGAGAAAGAGATGAAACAAGTAAAAAAACAAAGAGATGCTATTCAAATTTAAAGAGAAAGAAAAAGAAGCACACAATACAATAAAAACAAAGGGATGCTATTCAAATTTAAAGGGAAAGAAAGAAAAAGAAGCACACAATACAATAAAAAACAAAGATATGCTATTCAAATTTAAAGGGAAAGAGAAAGAAAAAGAAGCACACAATACAATAAAAACAAAGAGATGCTACTCAAATTTAAAGGAAAAGAGAAAGAAAAGAGATGAAACAAGTGAGGAGTCGGAGTGGCATGCAGTAAAAGGCAAAAAGATTAATTAAGAAAAAGTTAGGGAAAGAAAAACAAAATATAAACATGTAATGGTAAGAGAGAATAAGAAAGGCAAGGGATAAGAACATTGTTCTAATAACTGTTCTATAAAGCTTTAAATGTAAACATTATGAAAAATATTAAGAGAAGAAATAGTATTTTACAATGGTGTGCTGCAGTAGACACTCAAGTAATAGTGTTAAAAGACATTAGAATGCTAACAGAAGAAGAAAGGGTGCAAACAGAAAAACTTAGGAGTGGTACTGTTATTTGGAATATTGGCAAAGAAACATGTTCAGGTTTATGTATACTATGACAAGAAAATACAAAAATATTTGGTATTACAATAATAGAACTGGGCCAAATAACAGTAGTAGATATGATGGAAAAATATGTATACAAACTAATAGCTTTATATGCATATGTGACAAAAAAGATAGAGAAACAATGTTTAAAAGTATACCTAATCATGTCTGTGTTAACATGGACGTAATAATGACAGGTGATTAATTGTAATTTGAGAAATAAAAAGAATAGATGTGATGTTAAAATGGTTACTGAAATTATGAAAAGTGGAAAATTAAAAATATACGAATGAGTAACAAGATCGCACAGAAAAAAAATCAGCAAAAAACAAAAGAAAAACCCAGTCAAGCTAGATTTTCCACAGTGTGATTCCTTAAAACCTCTTGTATTACAGGTAACATGGGATATATGGAAATGGCCCTTAAGGACATCAGGTGTTTCAGCTATATGGCAGTTCTGAATTCCCAATGACTTTTTTCCTTTTAAGTCTGTTATGGACAATTTCAGGGCCTCTAATACAACAGGTTTTAAGGAATCACACAGTAGAAAATCTAGCTTGGCGTTTTTTTTTTGTTTGTTTTTGCTGATTGTTTTTTTCAGTGTGACCTTGTTACTCACTGTTTTAGTTTGCTAGTAGGCAGACACCCTAATGGTTACAGACATCAGCTGGGAATGACAACCCTGTGTTTCCAAATGTCAGCCAGTCCACTTATGCTGTGCTGATGAGGCCATATGAAGACTGAAACATGGATGTCCACAGCTAGTGGGGTTTGGCTTTATTGGCCTGAATTTGTTGTCCATAACAGATTTAAAATTAAAAAAAGTCATGAGCATTCCGAACTGCCATATATTTGAAACACCTGATGTCCTTCCGGGGTTATTTGCATATATCCCAGGTTACCTTTAATATAATAGGTTTTAAGGAATCGCACAAAATTTAGCCTGGCTGGGGTTTTCTTTTGGTTTTTGAAAATTAAAAATATGGAAAAAATAAAGTGTTTTATAATAAGTACTATATGTGCTAAATACTGGTATTGCTTATGACTGTAATCTGCTTGAAACTAGCATTTACTAAATGTTCAATGTGTATTATTATCTTGGAGCTTTTCTCCTTGGGCCTCCGCTGAAAATGGGCATGTATCCAGTCGGACTATCCCGGTCAACAAATGTAAAATAAAATATTTAGCTGAATCAGAGAGCTCTTGTCTCTATGAGAGTTGCTCTTTCTGATTCTGACCGTGACTTGTTTTCTTTTGTTATATATCCCGTTAAGGTAAAGATTCCACCAATGGGGTTTGTTTTTTGGTGTTAGATCTGGGCTTATTTCTGGTAGGTATGGTAACCTTAAAACAACCATTTACACTTTTGTACAGGGTATCTGTAAATAATTCTGCATTGGTAGCTGTGTTCTCAGGGTTTGGGAAGCGATGTATTTTGACAAACATTCACTTAATAGCATGTAGTTTGCTTTATATTACAGGTTTAGTTGGGTTTGATGGGTTGATTTTATTTAGTTCCTTAATGTTGTCCGTGTTTATTATTTAGCTTAGAATAAATCAGACAGCATGAAGTCTAGGAGTTTAATGTTAATATTGTTTTTAGGCACGTGGGTGTGAAATGCACTGTGTTTGGGTTACAACAGTTTTTCTAGAACTTAGTACATATGAGTAAGGCTATGCGCAATTAAAGAGCTACTTCCTGTAGTAAGTGATTTGATAACTCAGCCTTCATGGGGGTGGTGGTGGGGGGGGTCTAGTCCATTATCCTGACCATGATCCGGGTCTGTGTATGCTCAAAATTAGTATAGGATGTTCTACACATTTCCACTTTTTTAAAATTGGCTATTTTTTATGTAGGCTTACCCCAAAACTATCTTCATTCATACTGACCTAATTCTTTTTTTCTCTACTGTATATATGTGATGTGCGAAAAATATATCAACACCTGTGCAAGTTATGCTATACTATCCAAGAGGGTTGCAACTTCTCTAACAGTCAGAAATTCTTTAAAGAAGACAGCATTCATACTAACATGAATAAAAACAGCATCATACTTCCTTACATTAAGGGAATCTAAAGTCTTCCTCACATTCTGTATTTGCTGCTCCTGGCAAACATAACAATTTTTTATTTTCATTATCTTCTCTGCAAATATATGTATTCGCTCCTCTAATATTAAATCTCCAACTAATAGTATATGTTTTCTGACTATATCTGAAGAATTTTCCACTTCTAATTTAGTAACATCTGCCCTACCAATTGTTACAGAAGAACAATCAGCACCACCATTGATGGTGTTAATCTCACCGTTTTCATCCCTGACTTCATACACCTAACTGATTTTGAACTACTGCATTCTGAGTCATGTTAACTTCAGTCTTTCTCCTCTTTCTTACAGTAATGTTCTTTAATCCTTCCAAACTCAGTTTAGATTTCTTAATTTTAGTCTGCCCCTTGCCTCTTTTTTTCTACCTTCTCCGTTGGAAAAAGTATGTAATTTTCTGCAAACTGAATGTTTTGTAATCGAACATTAGCATCATTCCTTATAATTTATCTAAAATACTGGATCTGAGAGTCCACCAACCCACCAATGCACCCCCTTCCCCAGCAATGCCTAGATCATGATGGAGTGAAAGACTGAAATGATCATCATCTTCTTTCGGCTGTTCCCGTTAGGAGTCGCCACAGCGGATCATCTGTTTCCATTTCTTCCTGTCCTCTGCATCATGCTCTTTCACACCAACCGCTTGCATGTCCTCTCTCACCACATCCATAAACCTCATCTTAGGCCTTCATCTTTTCCTCTTACCTGGCAGCTCCATCCTTAGCATCCTTTTCCCAATATACCCAGCATCCCTCCTCAGCACATGTCCAAACCAACGCAATCTCACCTCTCTTACTTTGTCTCCAAACCTGTCCAACCTGAGCTGGCCCTCTAATATACGGATTCCTAATCCTGTACATCCTAGTCACACCCAATGCAAATCTTAACATCTTTAACTCTGCCACATCCAGCTCTGACTCCTGCCTTTTCGACAATGCCACCGTC
Source organism: Protopterus annectens (assembly GCF_019279795.1). Lineage (NCBI taxonomy): Eukaryota > Metazoa > Chordata > Ceratodontiformes > Protopteridae > Protopterus > Protopterus annectens. Next base: position 317,628,203 of record NC_056744.1, read on the forward strand.
TCCAACCCATATAACGTAGTTGGTCTCACTACCCTCTTGTAGACCTTCCCTTTCACTCTTATTGGTACCTGTCTGTCACAAATCACTCCTGACACTCACTCTCTCACCCATTCCACCCTGCCTGTACTCTCTTCTTCACCTCTCTTCCTCACCATTATTCTGAACTGTTGATCCCAAGTACTTAAACTCATCCACCTTTACCAACTCTACGCCCTGCATCCTCACCATTCCTCTACCCTCCATCTCATTTACACACATATATTCTGTTTTAGCCCTGCTGACCTTCATTCCTCTCCTCTCTAAAGCATATCTCTACCTCTCCAGGGTCTCCTCAATCTGGTCCCTACTCTCACTACATATCACAATGTCATCTGCAAACATCATAGTCCACGGGGCCTCCTGTCTAATCTCATCTGTCAACCTGTCCATCACCACTGCAAATAAGAAAGAGCTCAGAGCTGATCCTTGATGTAATCCCACCTCCACCTTATACGTATCTGTCACTCCCACCGCAGTCCTCACCAATGTCACACTACCCTTTTTCATATCCTGTACCACTCTTACATACTTCTCTGCCACTCCCGACTTCCTCATACAATGCCACAACTCCTCTCTAGGCACCCTGTCATATGCTTTCTCTAAGTCCACAAAGACACAATGCAACTCCTTCTGACCTTCTCTGTACTTCAACAACACTCTCAGAGCAAATATTGCATCTGTAGTGCTCTTTCCTGGCATGAAACCATACTGCTGATCACTAAGACTGAAATGATCAAGTTTAATTTTACAGCCAAACTGCTCCAAGACACTTCTACTTACATCCTGGTTGTTAGACTCCCTATTCAGGCCTTTGGACTAAACAAACTAAGGAAGACGAGGACCACTCCTCATTCCAGTTCTGTCACTACCAAATGCAGTGATGGAGAGGTTAGCCCCTCCTCAATTATTTGCCAAATTAGAAATGTTTTGCAGGACATCTGTAATGAAAAGATCTGATAACTGAGAGTTCTTGAAGATCTAACAGTACAGCAGGCATGCTACATAATTCCACACCAAACATTTCTGTTAATCTTTTCAGGCAATATTCTTTTATCTGTTATGACATTTGTGTATAAAAACATTGCAAAACTATTCAGTTTCATTTCAGTTTTGCGGTAAAACAAAATACTTTTTCAGGATAACAAATTCTAAGTTAGATCACTCACCATATGTGCTATTAAAGTGACGTGATAGGCACAGAGTTCTGCAGTTCCATATCTGCAATGAAGAACAAACGGGTATATACACTTAGCTCATGAGGGAGATAAAAAACATTGTTCTCTGTTAAAAAAAAAAAAAAAAAAAAAAAGTTATGTACTCACCATTACGTTCCATCTGTATTGTTGATTTTTCATCTATCCACACATATGGGGGTTCAGATCCGATCCACGGGATCCAACTCGGCCGTTACTAAGCTTGTGGCAACCAAAAAGCTCTTAGATACCCCATCTTACCCACAATGCATCTCTCCATGTTACCTCAGATCTTGTTTGCTAGAATTATTGCCATACAGGAAAGAATTAAACTTTAATAATGAAAGATTTTTAAGGAGACCACTTCTGGATTATTGGGGATAACAAAAAATAACCTAAAATTTACTTCTCATTCCACTAGAAAACCAAAGGAATGGGGTTGGAGGGAGGGGATGTGAGGAGAGATGAAAAAATTGACAATACAGATGGAACGTTATGGTGAGTACATAACTTCTTTATCTGATATTGTCAGTTTTCCATCTTGCCATCACATATGGGACAGAGTTCCCGGCTACCTCTAACCCGGGTTGACTTACGGGAGGATGCTTCTCAGGACCATCAAACCAAAGGAGGCTCTTCCCCCCCGGAGATGAAATCTAACCTGTAATGCATGACAAAGATATCACAGTTTGCCCATGTGGCCACTGCTCAAATATCATTCACGGAGGCATTCGTCTGGAAGACTGCGGATGTGGCCATTGCCCTGGTTGAATGAGCTTGAATAGGATTTGGAAGGGTTTATACCTTCTGAGGTGTAAATAAATGAAATGCAATGAGAGACAAGGTAACTTTGGATACTGTAAGCCTTTTTGAGGGCCTGAAAAAGGCAATAAACAATTGACTTGCTTTACGAAACTCTTTAGTCCTATGCAAACAGGAATGTAATTGTCTACGAACATCCAACAATGTAGAACATTATTCACCTTTATTGCTGAAATTAGGAAAGAAGACAGGCAACTGTACAGTCTGATTAACATTTAATAGTGAAACGTTTGGGCAGAAAGGAGAGGTTGGTACACAGAGAGACTCTGTCTTTATGAAAAAGCAAATATGAGGCCTGGGAAGATGGTGCCCAAATGTCTGATATTCTTCTTGAAGATGTGATAGCCACCAGAAAGATAGTTTTCCAAGATAAAAACAATATCACAAGTTGCTGCAAGTTCAAAAGAGATTGAACAATAAGACGTAGTACCAAATTAAGGTCCCATGGTGGAGAAGGATCCTTATGGGGAGGCCTGAACAACAGGGTCCCTTTCAAGAAGGCTTTGCAAAGTTTATGGGAAATGAGACATAAATTATCCATCCCAATGTGGAAAGTAAACATGTCTGCTAATTGTCAAGTCAAGATCAGGTCAAAGAAAACTTTATTGTCATTCAGAACTACACAGCAGTGTAGCTGAATGAAATTACAATGCTTCATTCTCAATGCAGGAAACAGTTGTATATAGACAGAAAAAAATTAATAAAATATCACAGAAGAAATTTAATAAGTAGCAATTAGTAAGTAAAGTAGGACAGCAGTGACCCACACCCATCCCAGAACAGGGGACAAGGAAGACAAGGAACAATATGAAGGTAATATTGTCAAAGCAAAATTGAAATAATAGCAGCAAATCTATGATTAGACTGAATTATTGCACAGTTTGTATATTGCACTTTACAGTCCTTCAGTGTGTAGGTGAGCCACCTTAGTATTGCACTTAGTTATTGCACATCCATAAAATAAGCCCCTTGATAGGGTAGTTATGTAACAGACATCATGGTTCATTCTTCCCAAGAGTTCAATAGTAATGGAGAGGAGAAAGACAGTAGAATCAGCTGCTCCACTATCAAAAAGGTGGGCTAAAAATTCCAGAATAGTGTAAATAGGAGCTGTGAGAGGATCTACATTCTGTTGATGAGCCCAAATTACAAACCTCTTCCATTTACTCCTACAAAGTTTCTGAGTGGTTGACGTATGAGAAAACATCAGAATATGAAGGACCGAATATGATGGACCAGTGAGGAGAACATATGTTGTCTGGCAATCAAAGGAATTGGAGGAACCAAGCTGTCAGTTTTAGGTTGTGAAGGTTGGGATGGATCATTCCTGTTGGATGTGACAGAAGGTCTGGAAAAAGTTCCAGAATCCAGGGTTTCTTCTATAGATGAGGTCAGAGGAATGGAAACCAGATTTCTCAAGGCCAATATGAAGCAATAAGGATTACTGTTCTCTTCAACCTGTTGGCTTTCTGAAGGAATTTGGGAATCAAGGGGATGGGGGATAAGGTGTACAAAAGACTGGGAGGCCAATCGTATATTAGAGCATCCCTCACGGACTCCCCCAGTGGGGGGATTAGGACGAAGTAGCTGCTGCATTTGTTATTTAGGAGAGAAGCAAAGAGATTGCAGCAAGGCTGGCCTCATCGAACGGAAAATGTCTTCCACTACCTTCTTGTTGAGGGACCACTTGAGAGCCATGAGAATGATTCTGCTCAACTTGTCTGCTATGACAGTGGACATTCCCGAATGTAGTTGAATGAAGATCACCCACTGCTACACTCTGAGTGCTTCTCGACAGAGTATAATCTGATTCCCCCTTGTTTATGTACTGGACCACCGACATGTTCTCTCACTGAATCGCCACCGCTCCCAGAGGAAAAGCAGTCTGAAATGCCTGCAATGCTAGAAGCATTGCCCTCATCTCCAGGATGTCTATGTGAAGATTGGCCTTGTCTTCAGACCAGGTTCCTTGGACGGTCTTCCCCAGATAATTCTCCCCCATCTGAGATGCATCTGAGGTCACCGTGCCCTGTGGTTGAGAAGGGAACGAAGGGTCGATCTTGGGTCAAATGTTCTGACTGAATCCACCATGAAAGGTTCCTTTTGCATATGTCTGTTATGAGAATTTGATGAGACATCGGTTGGTGGCTAAGTGACCACTGAGTAGCTAGAAGCCATTGCATTATCTGCATGTGAAATCTGGTTAATGGAACTAACATCATCACTGCAGGCATTGATCCTAAAGCCTGTAAAACATGACGAGCAGCTACCTTCTTGTTCTGATTAATCTGTATGTTGGTCGTCTGATTATTAACACTCTGGAGGAAGGAAGTTTCGTAATTATCTGTGTGGTGTCCAATAGTGCTCCTATGAACTCTAGTGATTGAGAATGTTCAAGTTGTGATTTCTGGTAATAAAGAAGTTATGTACATACCATAATGTTCCATCTGTTTTGTCGATCGTCACCTATTCTTGACTCTTAGACAATTGGTTCTAATCCTCGGAACCGGTCCAGTCATTCTACAGCTCGCTCCAACCAAAAATCTCTTGAGCTAATACTCTAACCACAATGTCCTCTACAATTCACCTCAGATCAATTAGGCAATCTTATAGACAGCAAGAAGAACCATAAGCAAATATGAAGAAGCCACGTCAAAGGTGAACCCTGACAAGGCACCCAGGACAAATGTTCACTCCTCCAGGAATTCACAGGAGGGGGGGAAGGAGGGTGGGATGCCAAGAACAGATGAAGATCTATAACACAGATGGAACTTTACTGTAAGAACATAATTTCTTTATCTGATGTTGTCAGTCTTCATCTATTCCTGACTCTTGGGACAGAGTTTACAGCTACTTTAGATCCTGGGAGGCCTGCGAACCACAGAACCAAAGAAGCTCTTCCTCTAGAGACCAGATCCAATTTGTAATAAGTGATAAAGGTATGTGGAGTAGCAGACGCTGCTGCACATATTTCATTCATGGAAGCCTTGGAATGGAAAACAGATGAAGTGGCCATTGATCTGGTGGAATGCACTCTCACAGGTGCAGGTAACTTGAGATTCATTTTATTATATATATATGCAAGTAATACAATCTCATAACCATTTTGATAAGCGAATTTTGGAAACAGATTTCCCTAAAGTTGGGCTGGAAAAAGATGCAAGCAACTGTTCTGATTTTCTAAATTCTTTAGCTCTGTTGAGATAAAACATTGTCTGTGAATATCCAGCAAATGTAGGCAATATTCACCTTAGTTGGAAAACCTGGGGAAGAAAACAGGCAAGTCTATGGGTTTGATTAATGAGGGTTTCTTTGACGAGCACGTTACATAGTCTATACAAAATTAGAGGAAGCTCCCTGAAACCATTATGGAAGTTAGAAATGGCAGCTAACAGGATTTTGTCAGAAGTCCTTTGATCAAAAAGAATGGCTAGAAATTCTAGAACTTTTTCCACAGGAGTGGAGAAAGGCTCAAGATTGTTATAAGCCCAGGCTGAAAATTTCTTCTACTTACTAAGATAGACTTTCCTGGTAGATGATCTATGGGAAGCCAGCAGAATTTTCTGCACTGAGGTAGGTATTTCTACTTACTAAGGTAGAGTTTCCTGGTAGATGATCTATGGGAAGCCAGCAGAATTTTCTGCACTGAGGTAAGTACTTCTATTTACTAAGGTAGAGGTTCCTGGTACATGATCTATGGAAGCCAGCAGAATTTTCTGCACTGAGGTAGGTATTTCTACTTACTAAGGTAGAGTTTCCTGGTAGATGATCTATGGGAAGCCAGCAGAATTTTCTGCACTGAGGTAAGTATTTCTACTTACTAAGGTAGCGTTTCCTGGTAGATGATCTATGGAAGCCAGCAGAATTTTCTGCACTGAGGTAGGTATTTCTACTTACTAAGGTAGAGTTTTCTGGTAGATGATCTATGGGAACCAGCAGAATTTTCTGCACTGAGGTAGGCATTTCTACTTACTAAGGTACAGTTTCCTGGTAGATGATCTATGGGAACCAGCAGAATTTTCTGCACTGAGGTAGGTGTATCATTATGCCTGGCGACTAACAGAATTGGAGGAACCAAGCTGTCAGTTTTAGATTTTGATTGTCAGGTTGCACCAGTCCCTCAGGGTGAGACAGCAGGTCTGTAACTGGGTCCAGAATCCAAGGATGGTAAACTAGATGAGGCCAAATGAAGGGGAACCAAATTTGTCAAGGCTAATAAGATGCAATGAGGATCACTTTGCTTCTCAACCTGGCATTAGAGGGAAGGGGGGAAAGGCATAGAGGAGACCCAGGGGCCAATCAAGAAGAAGAGCATCTCCTGGTGACTCCCCCTGAAGGGGAACTAGGGCAAAGTAGCTTCTGCACTTGTTGTTTTGGGGTAATGCAAAAAGGTCGCAGCAAAGCTGGCCCCAGCAATGAATTGGATTTTTGCACAGAATAAGATGTACTTGGGATTTTATCTTCTGTAATCCATGCTGCGGAATGGAGGCTACACAACAGATGTTCAGACAAGCTCCTATGAATTCTAGATCTTCAGAGGGCCTTAGCTGAGACTTTGACTGAGATACCAAAGCTCACGAACAAATGCAGAATGAACTCTGTTGCCCGAAGCAATAGATGCCTGGTGAAAACTGTGATGAGCCAGTTGTCTAGATAAGGAAACACCCAGAATCCATACAGTCTCAAGTAAGCTGTTACTGCTGTCATACATCTGGTGAGCACCCCGAGGGCTGTGGCAAGACCAAAGGGCAGCACCCTGAACTGAAAATGACTGGCTTCTAGCCGAAAGCAGAGAATACTTCTGGAGAGTTTGTCCATTTTTATGTGGTAGTACTTGTCTTGAAGGTCCACACAGCACATCCAATAATTTTCCACTAAAAAAGGAAGTACACATTGAACCGTGACCATCTGGAATTTGGACTCTTGAACAAATTTGTTTAGAAGGCTGAGATCCAGTATAGGTCTCCAGTCCCTGGGCTTTTTTGGCACTAAAAATAACCTTAAGCAAAATCCAGATCCTACCTGGTCTAGTGGGACTTCTTGGATGACTCTATTCTAGCAGCTTTTGGTTTTCTAAGGCTGCTTGGTCTCTCTGATTGGGTGGAAAATTGGGATGAATTGTTAGAAATATGGGATAAAGGGTGAAGGGGATAGAATAACCTCTGGTAATAATTCTCTGCACCCAAACATCTGTTATCTGTTGCCAGGCTTTTGCATGTAGAGAAAATCTTCTCCAGACTGTTTCCAGCGATAAGCAATCTGGCCCCCTTTCAGGAGCGCTGGTAAGGTTGGCCAGAGAAAGAGTCTCTGGAACTCTGATTCTGTGAGCCACCTCTTCCTCAGGGTCAGCATTTTCCAGTAGAGCTCCCCCATCTGCTCTGAGGGGAGCCTCCACCACGTGTCCTGGAAAAGCAGTTGGGACTTTTTAAACCACATCTTCCCATGCCTCTGATTCCTAGAAAAGGAACATTGGGGAGGGGAAAAAATGTATGCCCAGAGCAGACAGAGTTTTCCCATCCTTCTCACACCCGAGTTTAACTTTGAGGCTGAACAAAAAAGATCAGTCAAAGGCAGCATTGACGAAAGAAGACTTGAATGGCTCCACAAACTAATCCGGGCGTGTCATCTGATAACACCTCAACCAGCTGACCTGGTCATCCCTTCAGCTGCATGTGAAATGAGCCTCATGGATGAGTTAGATATAGACTTCAGGATAGCTAACTGTGAGGTCAATTTTTCTTGGACCTTATCAGATACAGCTCCTACTATGGTGTCCGATAGTTCCTTAATCAGATCTCTCTGGAGCCTACTGAAGTGTGCCAGAAAATTCAAGGACCTTAAGGTGAAGGTCAATGATACATAAACCAGCTTTCCAAAGCTATCCATCGCTCTAAACTCATGGTTAGGGGGGATGAACACAGGAACTTTCCTCAGCAAGTTCCTTTTTTGGTGGCCGCTGCTACCACCATGGGATCTACTGCTAACCCTTTAGCCCAATGTTGGTGATCCTCAGGTGCAGAAAATATTTTATCTGGTCTTTGGGGAATCAGTTTTATGGAGTGAGGAGATTTCTAAGCCTGTTGAGTGATCAGTTTAATGAGACAGTCAGCGGGAGGGATCACCTAGGAGGTAGATGGGTGAGAAGCAAAGGCTTGCAAGTACACAGACATCTCCTGGGCTTCCAGTTACCCCTCTGTTTAAAGATCTCAAGAATGTCTCCAAAAGAGACATGTTCTGGAGGTGACCGCGGTGGAATCCTACCTGTCATCATAATCAGTGTCCTTAGTGACAGACTCTTCAGGGAAAGCCAGGTGTTTCCTCTTGCATGTCTTCTTCTGAGAAGGCACTTTAGTGGGAATGTCTGAGGAGATCTCGGAAGAAGGGTGGTCCTCAGCCGGGATTATCTTGTAACCTTGGAGCTCACTGTCTGGGCGCAGAGGCTGGTGGAAGCTCCTGGTAAGAAGGGGTCAGTGGATGAAACACCGATACAGCATGAGCCACCTGAGAGCCTGCGGTGGCCAATACTCTCGCCATAGCCTGAAAAGCATGTCCCCCCAGTTTGGGATGGGATCCCAGAACCGAGAAAGACGAACTTGGAAACAGGGTCACACCCCTCCCCGACACACTCACCTCCTAAGCCGAAGACAAAGAAGGACCCCCAGCCACTGGTGTTCCACGAGGTAAGGACGACACCTAATAAATTACAGGTGTCGACTCAAACCTCTCTGGCCCGACAACAGAGCCACGATCTCGGGAATCCATCAGTTCCGAAAGAGCCAAGGAAGTCAGAAGCCAAGTCAGGAACTGAAGGTAAGGAGGTTGTTGGTGCCAGAGCAATAGGAACCTCAATGGTTGGAGTGGGGAGCTGTCAAGCCTCCAAGGAAGTCAGAGTAGTAAAACTGGAGTAGTCCTGGGAGAAAACATCCCTGCTCCAGGAAGGAGAGGAGGTTGGTAAAAAGTAGAAAGACCCTTAGACGGGAGGAGCTGGTCCACCAATCTCACCACATCAACTTCAGTGAGACTTCCTGGAGGAGGGAACAGACAATCTAGAGGGAGATTCCAGACTTTCTATTAAGGATCTGGGAAGCTGACCAAAGGAGGAGTCAATGGAAGGGGAATACTTTGTCCTGGGCGTATAAAGAGGATTTTCAGCATCAAAGGGGGGGATGATCTGTTGCAGTACAGAAAGAGATGTCAGCACCAGCATGAAAACTAAGAAGACTGTGCCTGTGATGGAGCCGGTGCTGAAGGCACCGAGGTGACTGGTGCCGAAGAACGAGTCTGTTCAGAGAGCTTTGGAACCCTAGCTCTCAGCTCCAAGAAGGAACCAAAAAAAGACACTTTCATTTTCTTGATGTTGGTGCCGATGGAGCCGTCGGCACCGGAATACTAGTTATGGAACCAGAGGCCTTCGGAGACTTATCAGCCTTGGATAAAGCTTCTTAAAAGGGGGTGTCTTAAAAAGCCCTTTAAGAATAAGCTTGTTATGATGTTCTACCAAGGCCCTAGTACTGAAGGCCTGGCAGATGAAGCACTCTATGTCTAAATGTGGAGCACCTAACCAACAAACACAAGCCGTATGCCTATCAGAGTTAGGCATTTGTCGGCTGCAGCCCTGCACTGCTTAAAAACAGTTGTGCCTTTGGACTTATCTGCCATATTGAAAAGTGGCAGAAAAATAAACAGTCATGGTACACACACACACACAAAGGATAAACGGGAAAAGGAGAAGGTTCTAACAACAATGGTACAAAGAACAACCAAAACGGTAGACAGAAAAGGAGAGAGGAAAACTACCATCGATGGTAAGGAAAGGAATGCCAATGGGTATAGAAAGTACAACTACCAGCAATGTTAGAGAAAGAACACCAACAGGTACAGAAATGCACTCAAAAGTAAAAAGGGCAGGCAGAGAAAGCAAAAATATTAAAGTTTTACAGCAAAGACAGGTAAAAAGACCAATGCATTTTAAATGTTACTTAGCTGCGAGAGGAGAGTTGGCTGAATTGTCGTGACCATTCGGAGCTTGCAAAATCAAACAGACTTGTTCAATTTCCTGAGATCCAGGAGTGGTCTCCAGTCCCCTGTTTTGTTTGGAACCAAATAAGAACCTTCAGTAAGTTCCGAATCCTCCCTGGTCTCAGGGACCTCTTGGATGACTCCCTTTTTCTAGCAGCTTGATTCCTTGGTCTGGGTGGAACGTCTGGGATTTTTTTTGCTGGGGGGGGGTACTGAGAGAAGTGAATTTGGTAACCCCCGGATATTATACTCTGCACCCACGTATCGGAAGTTATCTTTTGCCAGGCTCTCCAGTACAGGAATAGTCGACCCCTGATTGCCTCCAGAGGTGGACAATCGGGCCTTCTTTCAGCAGCAATGAAAGGGTTTCCTAAAGAAAGATTCCCAGGACCCCTGGTTCTGCAGACCTCCTCTGCTACGAGGGTGGCATCTTTCATTATTGTTACTCCCTCTGCCTCTGGGGGAAAACTCTCTACGTGTGTCTTGGTAAGACCACCGAGACTTTTTGAACCACATTTTTCCGCTCTCTCTCTCTCTCTCTCTCTCTCTGACCTTTGGGATAAGGTCTCTGAGGAACCAAAAAACTTACGCCCATGGCAGAAAGAGTCTTACCTTTTTTTTCACACCTGGATAGCATATCTTTGAGTTTGGGACCAAAAAGTAAAGTGCCGTCAAATGGTGCTTTGAACGAAGACTTAAAAGGTTCTGCAAAATCACATGGGTGGATCCAGGCATGCCTCCTCATACAAATGAAGGAGCCTGCCACTCAAATCATTTCTTTGGCTGCAGGTGCAATGAGCCTCATGGAAGAGTTAGCTAGAGAATGTAGGGTCGCTAACTGGGAAGGCACCTTTTCTTATGCTCCCACAGCTACTTCTCCTTCAAGGGTACCAGATAGTTCCTTGATCGGATCCCTTTGCACCCTAGTGAAATGAGAAAGGTAATTCAGCAATCACAAAATGAAGGTTGCTGAAGAAAACACTCTCTTCCCGCACCTATCCATCATTCTGGAATCCATATTAGGAGGATGAATAGTTGAACTCTCCTCTGAAAAGTTCTTTCTTTGTCATCGCTGTCATGATCATGGCATCTACTGCAACCCCTTTCGTCCAGAAGGCCTTGTCAAATGGAGCAGTAATTATTTTATTGAGGTCTCTGGGGAACAGGTTTGGTGGAATCCAGATTCTCCCATGCCTGCTGAGAGATCAGCTCTATGAGCTCATTAGTGGGAGAAGTCACCTAGGAGGGTAGATGGGTGGGAAGCAAAGGTCGCCAGGTACACCAACTCCTCAGGTGAAGGATTACTGGACTGCCGTCTGCGTCTCTGTTTCAGGATCTCCAGAATCTTCCCAAGGGAAACATCTTCAGGAAGTGAATGTGGGGATCCTTCTCCCTCATCGAGGTCAGTGTCTTCACTGACAGACTCCTCCGTCGAGTAGAAATGCTTCCTCTTGCAAAGTCTCCTCCGAGGGACCTCCTCAATGGGGTGCTCTGGGGAGGTATCAGAAGAGGCAGGGGCACCCAGATGTGTATCCTGGTACCTGGGATCCCACTGTCCCTGTGGAACATCCTGGTCAGAAAAACACAGGGTACCTTGCTGGGATTGAGGATCCGAGGAGGCAGTTGACCTTCGAGATACGATAACAGCTATAGCCCAACTCCAGAGCCCCAAAGGCTGACCACTCCTGAATGGAGGTGGATTCTGGCTCTGACAAGCCATGGTTTTGGGTCTGGCTCCCCTCCAGACCAGAAGACAGTCTGCCAGGGGTAGCTGCCAGAGCCAAGCTCATCTGCACTGAAGCCCCGAGGCACATTGACTGCTTCAAAGACCTGGGAGTCGAGTGCACTCATGGTTCGAAAGGTTCACTTCAGCTCCAAGAACTTTCCATCTCCGAAAAGGCCAAAGAGCTCCGAGCAAAGGTCTGATCCAAAGAAGAAAACAACTTTGGATCAGAGCTGAAAGGCACTGGGTGTATCAGATCCGATAACTCAGAAGCTTGCCCTAAAGTCGGAGAAGGAGGAAGAGGAGAAGTACAAGGCTTGGATAGACCTGGAAACACATGGGTTGAGGCCAAGGGGGGCTTAGTGATGACCTGTACCCACAAGATCTTCTGCACCATCCATTCCACGTCTTCTTCAGTAAGGTTCTTGGTTGAATGGAAAGAAGATGTTGATGGGGATTTGGTCTACTTAAGAATGGAGCTGGTACCCTCGAAGGAACAGGCTTGACTGTTGGGGAGTACCAAGTCCTGGGAAGTGTCAATATTCGCTTGAAAAGGCTTGTTGCTAGATCAAACATCAACTAATCTGATCTATCCTTACTCGATAGAGTTGGAGCTGAAGAAGATGGATCCAACCAAGGAATGATCCGTGCCAAAGGCTCCGACTGAGTCACAGACTTGGGAGATTCTGAAGTTTTAGTTTTCGGCTCTGAAGGGTGTGTTGGAGCCGAAGAAGGCCTCTTCTTTCCTCTGTCACCAGATTTGCAGGAAAGGGAAGAAGCAGGGCTCGATTTGGTAGAAGAGCCAGATTTAGACTGATTTCCAGAAATAGCCTCCTCGAAAGCAGATGGCAGCATGCCCCTCAGAATAAGATTGTTTCTCTCAACCAAAGCTCAGTGGTTTAAAGAATGTCACATTGCACAATCTTCTTGTAAATGAAGGGACCTTAGACAATAAACACACAGGGACTGCGAGACACTAAAAGAAATCTTATGACCGCATTTTGTGCATTTTCTGAATCCTGCTGGTTTATCCTGCTTCTTTGCCATGTTGTAAAAGATATGGATGAAGAAAAACTCAGACTTACATGCACTTAAAGCCAAATACAGGGGGAAAAGAAAAAAAAATATGTATATCTATATATATATATGTGTATATATATATATATATATATATATATATATATATATATATATATATATATATATATATATGCACATTTTGCTCTAATGAATTTCGATTGTTATCAATAAAGCAAACGGAAGTTTCCAGCAAATAACAGTTCTGGCTCAGCGTCTATTCATTGGATTTCTGTTTTTGTTTTTAACAGTTCGGAAGTTTTCAGTAATATTTTATATATATATATATATATATATATATATATATATATATATATATATATATATATATATAGGTCTACTTTGTTTCATTGAATCTCATTTCACCGAATTTCATTTCACCCTGAGAGAGAGAGACAGACTACTAATGATAGTAGTTAAGAAATACCTTAAAAGGTAACAAGGGAAGGGGAGTAACCTATAAAAAACAGTTACTAACAGGAAAAGGGAGAGAGACAGAGACAGACAAACTGAAAGGTAACAAGGGAAGGGAAGTAACCTAATGAAGTGTTTTTTTTGAAACAAGGGAGATACAAAAAGGCTAAAAATGTTAACAAGGTATAGAAATAAAACTCTAGAAGGAAATATTACAATAATACAACCTGAAAATCCAAGAGCTTGCTGATCGGATCATGTCTTCATGAGGTGGCAAATGAGATCTGAGGTAAGTGGGAGAGATGCACGGTGGGTAAGAGGAGGTATCCAAGAGCTGCCACAAGCTTAGTAAAGGCAGAGTTGGATCCAATGGATCAGATCCGAACCTCTATATGCAAGGACGACATGAAAAACTGACAATATCATATTCCATTTTACATGATCACCACACCCCACTCTGGAATCATAGATAAACTTACTAAGCTGGGCATTAATCCCTACATCACTCAATGGATTGCCAACTGGCTTACTGACAGAATCCACACTGTAAAAGTAGCCGACTCCAAATCCAGCTCCAGACAAGTGACAAGTGGAGTACCCTCAGGGTTCAGTCCTGGGACCGCTCTTGTTTGGCATCTACTTCTCTGAAGTACAGGCCAACACTAAGGGACTCTGGCTAACAAAGTTCGCAGATGACTGCAAACTGGAAGCCATTATTGAATCCCCAAATGATGTGGATACTCTACAAAAGGGCCTTACAGAAACAGATGCTTGGTGCCAGAGCCATGGGCTCAAGCTCAATGCCAAGAAGTGTACAGTTATCCCCTTTGGGAAAAAACATGTACCCGTGAATTACCACACAGGTGGCAGTACACTAAACACCGAAAGCGTGATAAGAGACTTGGGGACACAGGTGGACAGTGGTCTCACCTTCGATAACATCGCCACAACAATCAAGAAATCCTTCTATGTGGCACACCTCATCACTAAGGGCTTTTCATCCAGAAAAAAGGAGGTCATTGTCCCACTGTACTCATTCCTCATTAGACACATTATAGAATACAACGCCCCATTTGGTATGTACCTCTCAAGACATCTGCAACAACTGGAAAGGCCGCAGAAATACCTCACTAAAAGAATCACAGGCCTAAAGCAGAAGCCCTACACTGACAGCCTTAAACTCCAGCTATACTCTGTCACATATCGTCTACTCAGAGGCGATCTCTGCTTAACATACAAGGCCATGTCAAACCCAGAGCTGTTGGACATGCTGCACTTAAAGAAATCCCAATCCCTCACAGCCACACGCTCCAGGGATCTAAACCTTGTCATCACAATAAACAAAACATGCTGGAGGGATAGGTTCCTGACCCAAAGACTCCCCAGACTCTAAAATAGACTGCCCATACATGTCAAGCAGAGTTCCTCTTTGGTCCTCTTCAAATGGAACCTTGACGATTGGATGGGAGAAAGGAAATTCACCCCAGGGATCACGTCAGTCGCCCTGCTAGACAGGGGTCCAGGGAAGTAAATAGTGTGGGAAGAAATATCCAGGGAATTGTTATGGCTAGGCTTGTATAGGCCCTAGGGCTGATAGCCTAGTACCAATCTATGAACCTATAAAAAACACAGCAAAACATGCTTACAGAAATAGAGAGCATGTGTGACAGCTTCAAAAATACACATCGTTTATATACGTGTTACATGTTCTAAAAATGCAGTCTGTTTAAAGGCCATAAGTTTGTCCCATTAATAGTTACATTCACGACCCATGCACTAACAAATGAGTCAACTTATGAAACATTTACAGATACAGGTATGTACAATCAGCTTATAGGCCATACAAGTTAATGCCAGTAAGAAGATGCACAGGATACAATGGAGAAATGAGTTACTGCTACACACGAATAAAATGCTCAAAGGTTACTGAACGAATGATACTTTTTACCACAAGCAGAACAATATCACCTGTTCCATAACATGTAAATATCAAAAACTATGAAATTGCATAGAAAATAAGGACTAAAGATGCCCCAATAAACTCTGACACAACTAGGCATTATCTACAATATTTTCTAATGCTCTTGAATTCCCTCTGAAACATTTTTCACCCCTCCCGGACAGCAGGTATGATACACGTTTACTCCATTCAGATTTTATATTTATGTTTTGGTTTGACACAATTTACCCCAAACCTGTGCATTCTATAGTGTGCTAATGACCTAGAGTGGACATGTGCATCAATTGCTGTGCTACAATGATCAGTCACGAACCAGCAGTCACTCCTATTCTACACAAATTATTAATCAGCTTATCCACCCTCCCATTTGAAGTCACCAGTACAACCCCTCGAAGCTGGCATTGGGTGGGGGAGTGGTTCACAAAACCATTAGTCACAAGTAGAGGTACTGAATTTGTTACATTATGGAAATCTGGAGCTGTACTTACTGACTACTGCCTGTAATGATGTGTGGACTAGGAATGTCCTGTCTGAAGTCCAAGGACAGTAAGTGCCTTTGAAACCAACCTGCATACTTAGCCCAGATACTGCTCCGCTCTCCACCATGGCTACCAGGAGCAGCATTCCCAACTCAAAGATGCCACCCCCACCCCCCCAAGGAAGGTGAGCAGGCTAAATCTTGTCACCTCTTACTCTCTCTCCTGACCAGCTCCAACTGGTGCACGAAATACTAATCCAAATTGAGATGCCTAGGTTGCAGTAAGGCTCTACCCCTCTATGCCTGTGGAGCTGGCCATCTAAAGCATGGAACTGATCATCTAAAGCAGTTCTCTACTCTCTTCTATTTTTCTTCAGTTCCTCTACTTTCTGTTCCCTAGTGGACATATCTTCCCACCACTTCCTTGCAGCTGAGCAGTGTTGCATTTTATAAATCTTTCCTCCATATCTTAGGCCCTGCTGGATCCAATCTTGGAATAATACTAAACTTTCAGCCATGATAGCTCAACTTCCTGCCTCTTTTCCCACCTCTAACCTCCTAATCCACTTCTTTTTTTTTTCTCTCAGTCTTCATGTCACCTCTTAAAGCTCTTCTTACATTCCAACAATCACCGATCCCAGACCTATTTCTATCCCTCTACTGCAGCTGATACCCACTCCAAGAATCAATAATGCACAGACATCTTAAATTAGTGGATGCATCTTTAGAACCTCCCAGCAGAGTGGCTTAGGTTGATCGCGAGGTTTGAAGTGTCAAGCACTCCGAACTTACTTTTCTGACTGTTTATGTAGGTTAGCCAATTTTTAATCTTCCTCGTTTTTATTTGTTGATTCCTGTTTACATGTTTAATTTTATACTTTGTGATGGTACTTGGTGTAAGACACTTAAAGCTGAATATAAATTTACAAGGTATAAAAAATACAAAAAGTTAGTCAGTCTACCTAAAATCTTTCATTCTGTCTAGCTAAAACCTACACACACTGATCTTATCCCATGCAACTCCAGAAAGTGTGAATATCCTTCCCCATTTCTGGAGGTTTGGAAAGAAAGAAAGAAAGAAAAAGAAAGCTGGCAGATGGGTAGAAGTGCATCTATGAAACCGATTCATCATAAATGAGAGAATGATCCTTAAGGGTTAACGAGGCTTTCTGGAAGAACACATAAGGTAGTTTGTAAACAAGGGCTTACAATTCTGAAATTCTGTATGAAGCAATGACAAAAAAGACTTTTTCCAGGGAAAAGAAACTTTAAATCTGAAGCTAAAGACAAGTTCAAAGGGTACAAGAGTTAATTTTTCCAATAGAAATTTTAGATCCCATGTTTTATGTGGTGGTGTCAAATTAAAACTGCTTCTCAGAAAACACAACAGCCAAAGGTAGCCCTTATTGTAAACAGTCTGAAACAGGGGTGGGCAAACTTTTTGATTCGTGGGCCACGTTGAGTTCTAACATTTGACAAAGGGGCCGGAACAGGAGCAGATAGATGGCATGCTTTGAAAACATCATCTCATTGGAGGAAAAATACACATCTTGGGATATGGAGAAAACATGTGCTTTAATTTCCAATGAAAATGACGAAAAGCATTACAATAAAATCTCTGACTTCGAAATGAGTCTTTAAACACTGAAAATCAAATAAATGACCATTTTATTTTAAAGCACTGAAAGTTCTGTTATCCTTCAGGATATCACCATCACTCTCCTCCTGACTGTCTTTTTTTTCAAAAACGGTAGGCGATGCAGATGTACTTGTCCTGTTCCTTTTATTCAATTTGTTTCCCCGGTGCCAAAAGTCAACAACGACCAGTGCAAGGACAAAACAGTTGCAGCAAGTCAGTCTGTGAAGCGTTATATTTGTAATAAAGATGATAATCCCAGCGAAACAACAAAATTGCAAACACACCAAAGGTGAATGAACGCCAGGAATACAGGATACTGTGCTGGAAACACTTAATTTATTGACATAAAATAGGTTGAGCGCTTTCTACAGAAGTAAATCTGTCTTCTTCAGAACATCATAGCATGGAATCATGACGCTTATATATCATAATTGAAGTAAAAAGACCGCCCGTGCTTGCACCCTATGGAGCGCCGCTGCAGATCTCAAAGCCCCTGGTCACATTGCACCATTGTGGAATCATATTTCTGGATATATCCCACGTCTACGGACATACGAAATCAAAGACAGTGTAGACAGATTCCTACACACGTGTCCTTTACAGGCGTCATATACGGCAGTGTGCTGTTGCTGAGGAAGAATTCTGCAGCTGGCCTCCGTTACTATCAGGCTCATTCATACCTTGAGGACAGGAGATGGAGAGATACGATTCTGCCTGCTTTATTCAACATCCCATCATGACACGTTCCATCTATGTTGTAGATCTTTGTTCATTCATTGCAAATAGGACCTTGGTTCTGTCTTAATTACTCCAGATCGAGTTTGGCTGCCCTTAGATAATAGATGTAGTAATAATGTAGATGTAGTAGTAATAACTCGATCTGGAGTAATTAAGACAGAACCAAGGTCCTATTTGCAATGAATGAACAAAGATCTACAACATAGATGGAACGTGTCATGATGGGATGTTGAATAAAGCAGGCAGAATCGTATCTCTCCATCTCCTGTCCTCAAGGTATGAATGAGCCTGATAGTAACGGAGGCCAGCTGCAGAATTCTTCCTCAGCAACAGCACACTGCCGTATATGACGCCTGTAAAGGACACGTGTGTAGGAATCTGTCTACACTGTCTTTGATTTCGTATGTCCGTAGACGTGGGATATATCCAGAAATATGATTCCACAATGGTGCAATGTGACCAGGGGCTTTGAGATCTGCAGCGGCGCTCCATAGGGTGCAAGCACGGGCGGTCTTTTTACTTCAATTATGATATATAAGCGTCATGATTCCATGCTATGATGTTCTGAAGAAGACAGATTTACTTCTGTAGAAAGCGCTCAACCTATTTTATGTCAATAAATTAAGTGTTTCCAGCACAGTATCCTGTATTCCTGGCGTTCATTCACCTTTGGTGTGTTTGCAAGCGTTATATTTGATCTGCGTGCACTGTTTATTTTAACAATGTGCGTATCACGGAGACGCACACATTTTAATGGGAGCAGTGTTGTTGGTCTCCTTTTTTAGCCAGCGCATCAAAGTCTGGAGTTAGTTTTGTTGTGGCGATTCTCAGGATGGATCTGAGGTGTAGGTCTGTTAACTTGGATCTGTGGCTGGCTTTGTTGATGTTCATGACACTGAAGGTCTGTTCACACACGATGGTAGAGCCGAACAAAGCCAACATCATCTGCGCTTTTCGCCTTAGATGTGGAAACGCGGCATCATTGAGTGAAGCATAGAAGTCATTTAGTTTCAGAGAGCTGAACTTCTTTTAAGGCAGGGTCGGACTGAAGGTTGATCAGTTCGAGCTGAAGCTCCTCTGGAGCTGTTTCGGGGTCTTGTGACAGAGGAAAGGCCACCAATTGAAGTGACTTGTCAATTTTGTCGAAATCCAAAAACCGACGGCAGAATTCTCCGTGCAGTGCATCCAGTGACTCACTGTATTTCTTTACTTTTGCTCCGGCCTCTTTCAGCGTGGCTAGTCTAGGAAAATGAGTGAATGACTTGTTCAAAATCTGCCTGGAGAATAAAGCCAGCTTGGATTTGAAGGCTTTCACGTTTGTGTACATGTCATGCACAAACTGCTCCTTCCCCTGCAGTTTCACGTTGAGCTCATTCAAGTGTGAAAATACGTCCGTAGCAAACGCAAAGTCACACATCCAGCTCTTGTTGCTCAGCTCAGGAAATTCATCAGTCTTCCCCTGCTGCTGCAAAAACACGCCAATCTCCTCTTTGAGCTCCCACACTCGAAACACTTTGCCCAAACTCAACCAGCGGACACGGGAGTGATAAAGCAGGTCCTGGTGATCCGCATCAGTTTCCTCCAGGAACGCAATGAACTGACGGTGCTGAAGTCCCCATGCGCGTATGAAGTTGACGAGTTTCACCACAGGATTCACAACATGATTCAGCTGTAACACCGATTTACATAGAGATTCCTGGTGGATGATGCAGTGGAGGAAAATGACATCCTGGTCAGGGTTTTCATCTTTCACTTTATTCTGGATTCTCCTCAGCAGGCCAACGTTTTTTCCCGTTAAATTCGGAGATCCATCTGTGGTGACTTTAACAAGCTTACTCCAGGGAAGCTTCATGTTTTCGATGGCAGCAGACACCCGTTCAAACAAGTCCTCTCCCCGTGTTTGTCCTTTCAGAGACTCCATTGTCAAAAACTCCTCCGTTACTTCAAAGTTTCGTTGATTCCTCGGATAAAAATGAGGAGCTGAGCAGTGTCTTTGACATCGTTGCTTTCAGACAGTGCTAAAGAATAAAAAGTGAATGACTTCGCCTTTTTGTTTAATCTGCTGGTGATATCTTCATCTATTAGTTCCACACGGCGAGTCACTGTCCGCCGTGATAAACTGATTCTCTCAAATTTGTCTTTGGTCTCCGGGCACAAAATACCTGCTGTCTCTACCATACATTCTTTTAAAAACTCGCCCTCAGACAGTGGTTTGCTGGCCTTTGCTATTTTGAATGAAAGCATAAAACTGGCCTTGGTACTTGACTCTTGAATGGCAGTTTGACAGTGAAAAAAACTTTGCTGAGCCTTCAAAATTGGCTGCCACCTTCTCAGCAGCAGCTTCCCGTTCTTTTGTTGAGAGCTTGCTAGCATAATTAGCGTGCTTTGTGGCAAAGTGACGGCTAATATTATACTCTTTAAAAACCGCCACAGTTTCTTGGCATATCAGGCAAACAGCAGATGATCGGTGTTCAGTGAAAAAATATTTAGTTGCCCACTCCTTATTGAACACTCGACATTCTCTGTCCACTTTCCTTTTCTTGGGTCCGCTCATCTTCATAGAGGGGCGGTGGGTCAAAGGGTAAAGTGCAAACGTGGAGTAATAGGCCTACGCTTCACCTCAACAAAGCCAATATATCTAGAGTGTGCCATCTAGTGAGGAAACATCAGAATTGCAGGGGAAATAAAACATTAACAAGGTTAATTTATTAAATTTTTTCAAGTTTGGAGGGCCGAATCAAAACGTTTAACGGGCCGCATGTGGCCCCCGGGCCGTAGTTTGCCCATGCCTGGTCTGAATGGTAATTTTGCCAATGCATAAGAAAATCCCTTCTCAAATAGAGGATGGCAGACAAGAGTTTATTGGACTGTAGCCCTTTTAGGTAAGATACCCTTAACAACACCAAGTTGAAACTCTGGCCCAGTAAGATAGCATTTCTTAGTCAAAGGTTTCCTGGCTTCCTTTAGGATCGCAAGGCCTGAGGCCTTATTGGGTATGTCTGCACTGTGGAACACTTCTCAGGGTTTATGACCTTATTTCCAAAGACTATTGATACTGCAGGAGTTCTGCCCTTTGTTGTAAAGCATTTGTTACTACACTTGAGCTCAAAACCATTTTTAAATTAAGAGAGTTTTCCTGCACTCTGGTGTGAGCAGAGGAGTGATTTAACCCATCTGAGTTGGGAACTGCTGGTAGAAGGCTTACTGTGTGTTTAATTGGCCCGAAGGCTTAATTGTGTAAAAGTCTTTCATCCTGCTTGTATAAAAGCCTCACATCTGCATGATGCAAAAACGCTCTTACCCATGCCTTGTATAAGCAAACCTCTCCAGTTTAAAATCCACTATAGGAAATGGTCTCCATTGTCTCCCACTCCTCATAACTGCTCAAAGAGCTGTCAGTTTGCACAGAGGGCAGGCAGCACCACTGCAGGTCATCTAATAGTATACTATTAAACACTCTCACTTAGACCCTTAAGCGACTCTCCCCTACTCCTTCCCATCTACTAAGGATCTGGTATAATGGATAGGCCACGTACCTGTCATCTCTGTTTCTGGCCTGGTGGATATGGGCATCCTGAGGCAGTGTAGTAACCATCTCACATTCACTGAGAAAGTACAGTTGTGTTCACCTACCATAAATGTAGATGTTTGAGGGTCTTCACTGTTGCAGTCATGACTGTAGGGTTCTCTCCTGTTGGCAGACAGCCCTCGGTCGGCCAGAATTACAAAGTCTGGGTCTGGCGTCGGCTGTTCAACCATGCTCCCTGACGTCAGAGCGCCAGGAGTACAAAGCTGACAGCCGACGCCATCTTCTCCAGTTTTTCTTGCCCCAGATGTCAGGAGTCCCAAAATGAAAAAGGTCCCATAACCTTTGCAAATACACCTCAGAAGAATGGTGAAAAAAGGAACTACACAAAAGTAAAAATAAGAGGGGACAGGAGGGAGGGAAACCCAGACTGCAACAGTGAAGACACTCGAACATCTACATTTATGGTAGGTGTACACAACTGTACTATGTTCATCGTGTTTCACTGTTGCAGTCATGACTGTAGGGTAGAATCCCAAAGCTGAAAGAAAGGGAGGTGGTCATAAAGAAGAAGGGGCGGCTAGAAGGCCCTGCAAGACTGCAGAGGCAAAGCCTGCCCTAGACTTAAGAGTAGAGAGGTAGATTGTAGTGCTTAGAAAAAAGTATGCACTGAACTCCAAGTTGCAGCTTCCAAAATGTCTTTGGTAGGAACTCCCCTGAGGAAAGCCGCAGAAGTGGCAGCCGCTCTGGTGGAATGATTCCGTATACTTCCTGGGATTTGCTTTCCATGGTGTGAATAACAAAATCTGATTCCATGAGCAATCCATTTAGAAATGGTCTGTTTTGAAATGGCTTTACCTTGGGAACTTGAAGCATAAGAAACAAACAATTGTTCTGATTTTCTGATGTCATTGGTTCTGTCCAGGTAAAAACGTAGTTGTCTGTGTACATCCAAGGAATGTAAGATCCTTTCCCCTTTATTTTGAGGAGTGGGGAAAAAGGTTGGCAAGTGGATAGTTTGATTTAAAGCCACTTTGGAAACCACCTTAGGCATGAAGGTAGGATTAGTCCTCAAAGATACCCTGTCTTGATGAAAAATAATATAAGGTTCCACAGCCATAAGAGCTTGTAACTCTGAAACTCTCCTGGCAGAGGTTAGGACTAACAAGATAGCTGTCTTCCAAGATAAAAACTTGGAGTCAGAAGAGGCAGCAGGCTCAAAAGGAGGCAAGGTTAGTTTTTCCAAAACATAGTTGAGATCCCAAGCAGGAATGGGAGGAGATCTAGGAGGGCTTGCGTTCTTAGCTCCTCTGAGAAACTGTCTCATGAGCTGGTGGGAAAAGATGGGAGGGTCTGTATTATAATGAGCAGAAATAGCAGAGGCATGTATCTTAATGGAAGAGAGAGAGAGACCCTTATGTAAGAGATCTGTCAAGTAAAGTAAAATTAAGGAAATGTTAGGAAGAAGAGGATCAGAATCCTGAGCCTGCATCCAGGAACAAAATCTTTTCCATTTTCCTGCATAAGATTTTCTAGTGCTAGGACGTCTGGCTTCTAAAATGACATCCATAACCTGCTTGGGTAGGAAAGAAGAAATCAAAGGCCCTGGATTAACCAGGCCGCCAGGCTGAGAGTTCTGACATGAGAGTGTAGAACCTGACCCTGATGTTGGGACAGAAGGTTCGGAGACTGAGGTAAAACCCAAGGGGGCTCCAGACATAGGTTTTTTAGAGTTGGATACCAAAACTGCCGAGGCCAATTTGGAGCCAGCAAGATTATCATCTTGGGCTTGTCCTGTTTTATCTTCAATAAGACCCGTGGAAGAAGAGGAAGAGGCGGAAAGGCATATCCCGAGAGGTTCCTCCAACTGAATGACAGGGCATCCCACTTTCCATGCTTCTCTGTGGAAAGACCTGGTGCAAAAATTCTGTAGTTGATGATTGAGATGGGATGTAAAGAGGTCTATGTGAGGACATCCCCAGACTGCTGTTATCATCCTGAATATTTTGGGGTCCAGCATCCACTCGTGTGGATCCGAAAGGTTTCTGCTCAGACTGTCTGCCAGGAAGTTTTGTTTCCCTGGTAGAAACTGAGCTTGAAGATCCAGAATGCAAGCAATAGCTGTGTTCCATAGATCCATGGCTAGTCTGCAAAGGGGGTAGGAATGAGATCCCCCTTGGTTGTTTATGTACCACATAACTGTGGTGTTGTCTGTTCGTATTAGAAGTTGTCCTGGTTGTAAAAGATTCCTAAAGGCCAATAGAGCTTTCTGAACGGCTAACATTTCCTTTAAACCGATATGCAGGTGCTTCTGATCCTTTGTCCAAAGGCCCTGCAGACAGTTGCCCTGAAAATGGGCTCCCCAAGCATAATCCGAGGCGTCCGTAGTTAGAATCTGAGTGGCAGGAGGCAGACAGAAGGGTTTCCCTTTGTTTAGAGCACATGCCCTGGACCACCAAAGAAAATCCTTTTGAAGGCAAGGAAGGACGGAGATCAGTATGTCTAAACTGTGGCAATGCTGAGACCATACACTTTTTAGGTACCACTGTATTTTCCTCATGTGTAGTCTTGCATCTGGTATGAGAAGGATGCAGGAGGCCATGTAACCCAAAGCCTGCAGGAATTTACTTGCAGATAGTTGAGTTAAAGATGCCAAGGTTTTGAAAGTTGAAGCCAGCTGTAATTGTTTTTCAGATGTCAGAAATGCCATCTGGGTTGTGGTGTTTAGAAGAGCACCCAGAAAAGTTATCTGTTGTGATGGTGTCAAATTTGACTTTTTTATGTTTACAGAGAATCCCAGGAACTTGAGGAGGTTCTGTACAAATTCTAGATGCTGGAGTAAGACATCCTTGCTGTCTCTGCCTGAATTAGACAATTGTCCAGATAAGGGTAAATTTGAATTCCCTTGAGTCTGCAGTAAGCTACTACTGGAGCCAGGCATTTGGTGAAGACCCTGGGCGCAGTAGACAATCCAAAGGGCAGCGCAGAGAATTGAAAGTGCCTCGATCCGGCCTTGAACCTGAGGTATTTTCTGCGATCCTGCCTGATGGGAATGTGTAAATATGCCTCCTTTAAATCCAAAGTTACCATCCATGCATCTTTGGACAGCATTGGAAGTAGCTGCTGTAGAGTAAGCATCTTGAATTTTGGAATCTCTAGAAAGGAGTTAAAGACCGACAAATCCAGAATGGGTCTCCATGAGTTTTGCTTCCTGGGGACTAGAAAGGGCCTTGAGTAAAAACCTTTTCCCATTTCTGAAAGTGGAACCAGTTCTATGGCATTCATAGCCAAAAGAGCTTCCACCTGGTTTAAGGCCTCCGTCCATTGATGTTTTGGGAGGTCTGGCCATCCACTTGGCCTTGGCAAGGTATGAAAATGGAATTTGTAACCTCTTAAAACCACATCCAAAACCCACTTGTCTTGGGTTATTTGAGTCCAATTTTGATAAAAAAGAGAGAGTTTTCCTCCGAGAGGGGCTTCCAGGCAAAAAGTTCCTGTAGCCCAACAGAGGGAGTCATTGAGTTTGTTTCCTTTGAGTTTGTGACCTGTCCTCTCCTCCCCTAGGGGTGGAAGCAGTCCACTGTCTTGGTCTATAAGAAGCTTCTGTTTGAGGCCTTCCTCTGGAGCGTCTATATCTACCCATCTGAGGCCTGTCTGAAGTGGGACAGGACCAATTTTTTGAAGGCCAATTCCTGCTAAATCTAGGTGGCTGTACTTGTAAGAAATCTTTAACTGTTTGCATGGATTTCGCCTTATCCTCCATCTTTTTAATCATCTCTTCAGCTTTTGATCCAAACAAAACATTATGCTCAACAGGAGCATCCAATAATTTAGCCTTTACTTGTTCAAGCAAACTTTGTTCCTTTAGCCATGCATGCCTTCTAATGACTGTACCAGAGGCAGCAGCCCTACAAGAAGCCTCCAAGGCATCAAATCCACAGTGTAAACCATGCTTCCCAACTTGTTCAGTGGCATGCAATAAGTCATGTAATTCCTTATCATCTGCACAGGCAGAAATGGAAGTAAGCTTTTGTTTTAAAACAGACAAGAGAAATTGCTGGTATTTCAGCATATGAAACTGACAGTTTAAAGCCCTAATGGACAAAGTAGCAGAAGTGTACACCTTTTTGCCCCACCTTTCTAAGGATCGAGAATCCTTTTCAGTAGGAATGGGATTTTTGGCAGAAGCGGCCTTAAATCCCTTAGGACCCTGAGAAATGGTTTCAGGGTCAGCAGAAGGGTTCTTGTATAAAAACTGGTGGGAATCAGGAACCCTGTAATATCTATGAGGCTTAACAGGAGCAGGAGGAAAAGAGTCATGGGTTAAATTAGCCTCCGAAAAGGCATCATCCACAATATCCAAAACAGGAGGAATAGCCAGGGGTCTATGTTGGGGAAGAAGAAAATCCCTCAGTCTTTTCTTAGATTCCGAATACTCCTGTCCTTCCCAGTGGAAATATTCCCTCATTTCATGAAAAGTTTCCCCAAAAGAGAAATCCTCAGGGGGAGAAGCTGAAGGAATGGATTCCTCAGCATCAGAATCCTCATAAGGAGGGAAAGAATATTCCTGGTCAGAAGAAGAAACTGAAGAAACAGAAGCCTGATCAGAGGAATCATAATAAACATCCTGCCTTGGCCTTTTATCTGGAGGGGGATGTGAACCCCTAATCACAGTAAGTAAATCCTCCGCCATTTTGAGTAACTGTTTTTGTGACTTGGGAGCCGGTTCAGAAGAGGCCTGTGTTGCAGTCTTTGATTTAGGAGGAGTCTTTGCCTTTGGCTTTGCCTTTATTAGAAGCTGAGTAGGCCTGAAAACTCCTTCGGAAGCTGGTACCTGCACAGCGGCTCCGGACCTATCCGAAGGAGCATTGTCCGAAGGTCCTGCAATAGAAATATTTACAGGCCTGGTTGGCTCCTCATGAGAGTCCGTTTCGGCCATCGGTTCTGAAATGGCCGACGACAGGGGCTGCAAAAGCGCCTCACTGACGACGGCTGAACCTGAAGCTGGTTCCGCTTGTGCGCTATCATCAGATTTGGACCTCGGAGGCCTGTCTTTATCCTTGCGACGTTTGTGAACTCCGGTAGCCGGAACCGTATCCGACAACATTTTGTAGTTAAAGCGCCTGCCGAAGTAATAAAAAGCAAAATCGTACCTTCGCTTAATAGTACGTTGATTGAATCTAGCACAAAACCAACAACTAGCTACGTCGTGGTCAGGGTCTAAGCAAGGAATACAGTAAGAATGAAAATCCTTATGAGGTATTTGCTTCCCACATGAAATACAATTATTAACTTTTTCTGACATCGGAGTGGAGCAAGAAAAAAGTTTCCCAAACGGGGTACTTAGCTTTGAGTGGAGAAGAAAAATCTTCGGACTGAAGTATATCAGAAAAAATCGTCAGGAGTCAGCCGACCGGCACTTGCGAACTGCTATCACCGCACAGCAAAAAAGACTGGAGAAGATGACGTCGGCTGTCAGCTTTGTACTCCTGGCGCTCTGACGTCAGGGAGCATGGTTGAACAGCCGACGCCGGACCCAGACTTTGGGATTCTGGCCGACCGAGGGCTGCCTGCTGGCAGAGGAGAACCCTACAGTCATGACTGCAACAGTGAAACACGATGAACATCTATTTAATTTTAGAACAGACAAACACAGTGTGTGACAGATGTAGATACACAATGTCAATGGAGGTAAAACTCTCACATTCACACATGAAGAATGCAAACCAGGCTGTTAGCATTACACCCAAAACACTCACTACCACCACTAAAGAACATACACACACAGACTCACCTACACAAAGGTGCAATCTACGTAGACCTCTAAAATCTTCTAAAAGCAACTCTCAGTGGTCCTGTACACACTCAAAAAAGACAGCACCTCACACAAAACTTAACTCTGATATCATAGCAGCCCCACTTCCAAGCCCATAGGGCAACACACCACACAGCCAAACATTCTAGTTATTCGGGATTCCACTGTAAGACATACTGATGCCCCCCACCCCTTAATGCGCTAAGCAAGGAGATCACAGTGAGCTGTCTGTCTGGAGCCAGGATCGGTCAAAATCACTCATACACTTAGCTCTTTAAACCACAAGTACCATTTATGACACAGTCATAGTCCATGTGGCCTTAAACAATCTGAAATGTAGCTCACTGTACTATATGGAGAGAGACATAATGGCGCACTCTGAATATGTTTCCCAGGCTGGTATGAATCTAGCCTTGAGTAGCGTCCTCACTTCAACACTGCCACAGTACCAGCAAAAAATAACTGACGTCAACAACTGGCTTAGTTTCTGGGGTCACAACAAGGGGATTCAATGTCTTATCTAGAGGGGACATGATCGACAAACCACGATGCTTTGCCAAAGATGGTTTTCACCTATACCCACTTGGCTTGTGGACACTGGCAAAAAACCTTATCTATTTCCACAGTGCCTTTTTCAGGTTGTGCCAAGTTGTTGAACCCTCCCCACATAATAAAAATTAATCACTACTACCTAAAGGTACTACTGCTCAGTGGGAGGAGTTTAAAGACAATGCACTCACTGGAAGCACTCCTCATCCTGGAGGACGTACACATATGTGAAGTCACAGAAACATATTCAGAACCATGGAAAGCACCCTGCCCATCAAAAGCTGCAATGCCTTTCACACATTTAGATCCCCTTCAGCTCAGCATAAAATAATGAGAGGAGGTGTCTTGGTATTCAAAAAGGACAAGTAGACTGCTAGACTGGTCCAACAACATGACTATTGATCTGCTCCATGCCCAACTAACCACAGGTGCAATCCCCTATCATTTTCTTGATAGCTACAGATCCCCTAACATGAAACTTGAAAACACCTCCTACCTAAACCTACTGTAATCTGTTAACATTCAGCCTAACACCATACGTATTGGTGATTTCAGCTACCCCCCCCCTCCACAAACTGGGAGCCTTGTACGACCAATAATTCACTTGCTCAGACGTTTTTGGACTTCGTCGATATAAACACCATGGAGCAACTAGTTAGTTCCCCCAGCTAGAGGTACAAATATCCTACACATAGCCCTCATGAACATGGGGGGATGCTGCTCCCTCCTGTGCATTAACTCCTTTCTGGTAAGATCTAACAAAATGATCTCCTTTAGAATTACAACTAACCTAGAGCCTCTCATCAAACTCTAAACCTGTTAAGAACTTTGCTAAAGATAATTAGCTCAAACTAAGTGACAGCTTATTAAACTTCCAAGACTCTCTGAATCCGGATGATACTGAGGCCTACTCTGAGATGTGAACAAATGCACACTACAACCACATTCAGTTCCTGTCTGAGTGAAACCTATGATACTGGCAAATATAAACCACACTGATGGATCCCTAGCACAAATAGGCTATTCAAAAGAAACATTACTAAAACCAAGAGCACCACTCCCACGACAGGAATGAGCAGGACCTGCCGATATAAAAAAGCTTCTTTATTTGTAGGGTGTAGGGTGGCCTAATGGTTAAGGTGTTTGCCTTCCAAACACAAGGTGCAGGGTTTGAATCTCACAGGGGATAATTGGCTAGGCTTAAAATGGCTCACAAGGGCAGTTAGCCTAGTACTAATCTATGAACCTATTTGCGTTAAATTCAGCCAATACGGCCCAAAGGCACCACAGACAATATAAGAATTAATTCAGCCAGTACGGCCCAAAGACACCACAGACAGTTCAAAAGTTGAGCGCGCTTTCCCTTTGCCCAATGCAAAGCTTCATCAGAACAAACAAACCCAAGTGAATCAATGAATATATAACTTCCTGTTCAAATTATTTACTTTTATTTTTACATTTGCTGACCGGGCTAGTCTAACTGGATATATGTCCATTTTCAGTAGAGGCCCGGGGAGAAAAGCTCCAAGCATTAACAGTGACAAGTTTACAATATATCAAAAAAAAACACTTAAAATCACAGTACAGAGGCAACATTGGTCTAAAGAAAAAGACACTTAAAATCACAGTACAGAGGGAACATTGGTCAAAAGAAAGATTATACTAAACACAATAATAATATTGAGAAAGATGCAAAGGAGAGAAGAGCT
This sequence comes from Protopterus annectens, assembly GCF_019279795.1. Classification (NCBI taxonomy): domain Eukaryota; kingdom Metazoa; phylum Chordata; order Ceratodontiformes; family Protopteridae; genus Protopterus; species Protopterus annectens. Next base: position 317,657,904 of record NC_056744.1, read on the forward strand.
TTTTATATTATCCTCATGCTAAGAAGGAATGTGTAGAGAATAGAAATAATCAATTAAATAATTGTAATGCCATTCTGTATCATATTCCGTTGACCTATACTATGCAAAATATATACAAATGTAATACTTAAATATATTTAAAAACAGAATGTATATAAATAGCAGGACATTTAAAATATTCACGGAATATTATAGAAACTATTCGCTGAACTAAAAAAACAGTTCATTCATGTACAACCTAAATTATAAACATTAGAATTACCAAGTGAATATGAATGTCAAAATCAACAACATAAACTTAAATCAACAATAATCCAAATGTATAAAGTCAAAAAAATCAATAATTATTAAATAGTTAATATTACAATATATAAACAATAAAGCAGATAAAACCGTACAGAGAAAATAATTCAACGTGTGTCTTAAATATCAATAATCAACTTGGTTGCACCCATGACGTAAAACTGATGTCATAAAATTAATAGTGTAACATAATAAAATGTTATTCAATATGTAATTCAAATGAATATACATAATTATGCATAATGTGAAAATGTAACAATATTCAAAAACTCTTTGTTAAATAATATGTTATAACTTAGCCTGCCTCAATTTCAAAACACTATTAATACTAATGTTGTCATACCTGGGGGCTTGCTGGCATCAGTTTTAAGCTGCCAAAAGAGTTCACGGAACTCAATTCTTGATTCCCAGCTACCCCCCCGGATCAATACTAATTTGTTCAATCACAGCAAATTTTATGTTCATGTTGTTACACAATAAAGAATGTTTATAAAAAGCATTAGATTCCTTTTGTTTATCAATTTCATAAATATGCTCGTAAATTCTTTCCCTGAGAGTACGTGTTGATTTCCCAATATAAAAACTATTACAACCTATGCAGATACCAATGTAAACAATTCCTTTTGTGGCACAATTAAAATGTCTTGAAGCTGTAAGCTTAATTCTTCTAGAAGGTATCCAAATTTACCGTTGTTGTAATATATACTCACACTGCCGGCACATCCCACATTTATAAGTACCCTTTTTAGAGTTGACATTACACATCTTTTGCATCTCCTTCCTCTCAAACACGTTCATACCCCTTCTCCTAATAAAAGATGGTTGAGGGGAGATGTATTTCCCAATGTCATTGTTTACCTTCAATAAAGGCCAATATTTCCTGATAATCTCTTCAACTGTACCAGATGTAGCCGAAAATGTGTGTATTAAAGTTTGATCTACATTGTTTTCCTTTTTACCCTCTGGGATCATGTTGTTGGCCTTTAATCCAAGAAGAGGAAAAAACTTGTTGACCCTATTGTCCACTACCTTTTTCATTAACCTGTCAATTAAGGATTTTGGGTAGCCTCTTTCTTCAAAAAGGGAACTGATATATTTAATTTCTTCTAAAAATACCCCATCTTCAATAGTCATTCTTGAGGCTCTTATTAGCTGACCTTTAACAATACCTTTTTTCTGACAGAAGGGGTGTCCACTTTCAAAATGCAAGTAACTGTTGGAGAAGGTAGGTTTTCTATATACTTTCGATTGAAAACAATTACCAGATAAATCTTTATATAATGTGACATCCAAATAATTAATACTCGATTCATTAAAGGTGTAAGTAAATTTCAAAAAAATCTGTGCAGTTGTTCAAATAATCAAAAAATTCCAAAAATAAATCTCTAGACCCCTTCCACAAAATACAAATATCGAGGAAACGAGTATAAAAAGAAATCCATTTATACCAATCAGTGTTAAAAATGAACCTATGTTCCCAAAAATACAACACACAATTTGCATAAATGGGGGCACAAGCTGCCCCCATAGCCACACCCTTCTTTTGTTGGTAGTAGTCACCATTGAAGTACACAAAATTATTCTTCAGAACAGTCTCCGTGAAGTCTAATATTAAATTAATTGTTTTACTACTTAAGCCAGAATCAGAACACAAAATTTCTTGGAACCATTCTAAACCTGTGTTGTGTGGAATATTAGGAAATAATTCAATCACGTCTATGGTGACTAAACATGTCTCTACATCATATTTACCTTTAGTGATTCCTCTTAAAAAATCCCATGAATCTTTTGCGATATGGGGTATTGAGGTGATGAACTGCTTCAATTGAGTGTCAACAAATACAACCAGGGGTTCGGTAATACTACCGGTCCCTGCTACAATAGGTCTAAATTTAAGTGTTTCAATACCTTTATGCACCCTTTGGAATGCCGAATAAAATCGGAAGTCTTGGATTTTCAACGTGTAAAAAATTATACAATTTTTCATTTATGCTTCCCTGACGTAGGTGGTCAGTTAAATAATATTTAATTTTAGAGTGGCCAATATTAATTTCATTTCGTGATACTAGTGAATATTGATCTGTATTCTGTAACATATCAAACAAATAAGTGTTGTACACATTGTTGTACATCAAAACGACGCCACCCTCTTTTGTCGGGCCTCATCACTCTAACGTTTTCATCCCTTAATTTTCTAACAAGTGCTTTTTTTTCTTCTGTCCAGTTCTCAGACAAAGGATTTCCATAATAGTTAATTTGCCTCACTTCCTTCTCAACCACCTCTTTGAATAATTTTAAAGAAGCATTAGTAGGTGGATTAAAGGTGCTTCTCCTATGCAAATCATTATACGAAGAATGGTAACCTTTGAAATAAACTTGCAAATGTAACTGTCTAATAAATAACTTGATGTCAATTAAGGTATCGACCAAGAAGCCTGTCCTAGTAGGCACAAAATGTAAACCTTTTGTAAATAATTTAAAAAGGTGTCCTTCATCATCAGTTTAAACAAACAAATTATAGAGATGGCCAAATCTGTCAAAGCAAATTGTGAGGCAAAGATAGCCTCTCAGGTGAAAGATAGCAAAAAGGCTTTTTTTTTTTTAATTAGGTTCATAACCTGACAGGAAATGCTCACCAATGTGGAAAGTTAATCATGAATGGCAGCACTTACACCAGCCTAAAACTATAAAGTTAATCATGAATGGCAGCACTTACACCCAGCCTAAAACTGTAAAGTTAATCATGAATGGCAACACTTACACCAGCCTAAGACTATAACGTTAATCATGAATGGCAACACTTACACCAGCCTAAAACTATAAAGTTATTCATGAATGGCAACACTTACACCAGCCTAAAAAGTACAGTTGTGTACACTTACCATAAATGTAGATGTTCGAGTGTATTCACCATTGCAGTCATTACATTTGGGTAATCTGCTGGCAGGTCGCCCTCAGTCGGCCTAAATAACAAAGTCTTGGGTCCTGCTTCAGTTGCTGTCTCTTCTTCCATGACGTCAGGTCAACAGGGGTATAAAACATGCAGCCGACGCCATTTTATTCAGTTTTTCTTGTCCCAGATGTCAGGTGCCCCCCAAATTGGGAGCGGATGGCAGGTGGGTAACCTGGACTGCAACAGTGAATACACTCTAACATCTACATTTATGGTAAGTGTACACAACTGTACTATGTTCTTCGTGTTTCACTGTTGCAGTCATTACATTTGGGTAGAATCCCAAAGCTATGGATGGGAGGATGGAACTAAACAACATTAGAAGCGGCTATAAGGCCCTGCAGAACTGCAGTGGCAAAGCCTGCCCTGGATTTGGAGAAGATAGGCAAATGATAATGCTTTGTGAAGGTATGAACACAGCTCCAAGTAGTAGCTTCTAGAATATCTTTGGTTGGAACCCCTCTGAGAAAAGCTGCTGAAACAGAGGCAGCCCTGGTGGAATGTGATCTGATCCCCTTGGGCATAGGTTTACCATGGTGCAAGTAGCAGAAACGAATGCAGTGACTTATCCACTTAGAAATCAATAGTCTGCTTTGATATAGCCTTCCCCTCTGACCCTGCAGCAAATGCTACCAGTAGTAGTTGCTCAGACTTTCTTAGAGATTTGGTCCTGTTTAAGTAGAATCTTAGTTGTCTGTGTACGTCCAAAGAATGCAGAATCTGCTACCCCTTGTTCTGCGGATTTGAGCAAAATGTTGGCAGGTGAATGGTCTGGTTAAGAGTCACACTGGATACCACCTTAGGCATAAAAGAAGGATTGGTCCTGAGGGACACCCTGTCTGGGTAAAATATAATAAGACTCCACTGCCATGAGAGAACCTGTAGTTCCGAAACCCTTCTTGCTGAAGTGACTGCCAAGAGAAAAGCTGTTTTCCAAGACAGAAATTTTATATCCGCAGTAGCTGCTGGTTCAAAAGGAGGCAGGGTGAGTTTTTCCAACACAATTGAGGTCCCATGCAGGAGTTGGTGATCCTCCGGGAGGGCTTAAATTTTTGGCCCCTCTAAGATACTGTTTAATCAGAGGATGAGAAGAGGGCAGGGGTCTGTGCTGTAATGAGCCAAGATGGCAGAGGCATGGATTTTTATTGAAGAAAAAGATAGGCCCTTGTCAAGCATCTCAGTCAAATATTGTAAAATCTGAGGAACATTGGGCTTTGCTGCGTCTGTTCCGTGTGCTTGGTTCCAAGCTCAGAATCTCTTCCATTTATCAGCATAAGATTTTCTAGTACTAGGCTTTCTGGCTTCCAAAATGACACCCATCACAGATTTACTGACAGGTGTTTGAATAATTAATTGATCAGCCATGCTGCAAGATTCAGAGTTTGGAGTTGAGTATGTATAATTTGATTGTTCTGCTGAGACAGTAGATGAGGTATTTGAGGCAAGTACCATGGAGGACGTTGAGACATATTCCTTAGAAGTGGGTACCAGTGCTGGCGAGGCCAGTCCGGCGCAACTAGGGTCATTTTTGGTTTTTCCTGTCTGACTTTTAATAAGACCTTGGAGAGTAGAGGCAGAGGGGGAAAGGCAAAGACTGACAGGTTTTTCCAGCTGAAGGATAAGGCATCCACTTTCCATGCTTTTTTGTGATGAGTTCTTGTGCAGAATTTGTCCAACTGATAATTTTGGGGAGAGGCAAATAGGTCTATACCTGGGTTCCCCCATTTCTGGGTTAACATGCTGAAGATTTGTGGATCCAGTTTCCATTTGTGCGGGTCATTAAGATTTCTGCTTAGGTCGTCCGCCAAAGTATTTTGTTTTCCTGGCAGGAATTGAGCTTGAAGATGTATTCGGTAAGTCAAGGCTGTGTTCCACAAAGCCATGACTAGTCTGCAAAGGGGGTAGGAATGTGTACCCCCCTGCTTGTTTACATACCACATAACTGTGGTGTTGTCCTGGATGAAGTAAGTCCTTGAAGGTTGTCAGAGCACTCTGAACAGCTAGCATCACTTTCTGGTTGATATGCAGATGCATTTGGTTTGGGCTCCATTTGCCCTGAATGCATCTCCCCGCCAGGTGGGCCCCCCAAGCATTGTCTGATGAGTCTGTAGTTAGGGTTTGGGTGGAAGGGGGTAGAATGAATGACAGTCACTTGTTTTGGTGACATGTCTCTGCACACCAAAGAAACTCCTTGAAGTTTCCTCATATGCAGTCTCGCATATGGAATTAGTACAATGCAGGATGCCATGAACCCCAAAGCCTGCAGAATTTGTCTTGCAGATAACTGGGTTTTTGTTGCCATTTGTTTGAAGTATGTTGTCAGTTGCCTTTGTTTGTCTGGCATGAGGTAAGCCATCTGGGCAGTTGTATTCAAGCTTGCACCCAGGAATGTAATAATTTGACAGGGTACCAGTTGGGATTTCTTTTCATTTATGGTGTACCCACCCTAGTCATGCTAGAAGCCTTTTTACAAACGCTAGATGTTGAAGAAGAGTGTCCTTGTCCTCTGCTTGAATGAGACAAGTCGTGTCCAGATAAGGATACATTTGTATGCTTCTTTGTCTGTATAATGTAATTACTGGTGCCAGGCAATTTGTAAAGACCCTAGGCACAGTAGATAAGCCAAAGGGCAGTGCAGAGAATTGGTAATGCAAAAAAAAACTGCTTTGAAGCGGAAGCATCTCTGTGTGAGTTCCTTATTGGGATATGCAGGTATGCCTCTAAGTCTAGAGTTACTAACCAAGCATTCCTGTCTAGCATAGGCAGTAGCTGTTGTAAAGTCAGCATTTTGAATTTTGGAATGTCCAGGAACGTGTTCAAAATCGATAAGTCCAGTATTCGATGCCATGAAGTGTCTTTTCTGGGTACCAGGAAAAGTCTTGAATAAAAACCTTGTCCTTTTTCCTTTTCTGTTACCGGGTGAACAGCCCCCCTATCCATGAGGGACAAGACTTGTTTCTGGGCCTCTGCCCACTGGTTTTGTGGCAGATCTGGCCATCTGTTTGGAATTGGCAAAGTATGGAAATGAAATCTGTACCCCTGGGATACTATGTTTAATACCCACTTGGCCTGGGTAATTAACTGCCAATTTTGAGCATGAAGTGCTATGTTTCCCCCCAAGGGAGCAGCCAAAAGATAAGTGCTTGGTGATGGTAGAGAAAAGTCATTGAGACTGCTTACTGTAGGGTTGTGCTTTGTTTCCTCCAGATTTGGAGGTGAAGGCACCCCATTGCTTTGACCTGTAAGAACCCTGTGATTGGTATCTGGAGCCTTTTGAGCTCCTGGATTTGCCTTGAGTGGCTCTGTTGGACACAGGAAAGGACCAATTTTTAGTAGGCCAGTGTCTACTGAACCTGGGTGGCTGCACTTGCAAGAAATCTTTTACAGTTTGCATAGATTTAACCTTGTCTTCCATTTTCTTTAAAACCTCTTCTGCCTTATTACCAGAGTATCATGCTGCAAAGGGGCATCCAACAATTTAGCTTTAACATGATCAGGCAGATTTTGCTCCTTGAGCCAGGCATGCCTTCTAATCACAGATCCAGTAACGGCGGCCCTACAAGACGCCTCCAAGGAATCAAAAGCATATTGCAAAGTATGCTTTCCAACCTGTTCTGCTGAATGCAATAATTCCTGTAACTCTTTTTTTCCACACAATCAGAAATCAACATCATTTTCTGTTTGAGTAAGCCCATAACATGCTGTTGATATTTAAGCATATGAAATTGGCAGTTTAAGGCCTTGACTGCCAAGGCTGCAGACGTATAAACCTTCTTTCCCCATCTATCCAGCACCCTGGAATCTCTGTCGGAGGGGTAGGATTTTTGGCTGTAGAGGCCTTTACACCCTTGGGATCCTGAGAAATAGTCTCAGGATCAGCAGCAGGATTTTTGAATAGAAATTTGTGGGAGTCAGGAACCCTGTTAATATCTGTCTGGCTTACTAGGAGCCATGCTTGATTCCGAAAACACATCATCAACAATGTCTAATAGAGGAGGTATTACCAAAGGTCTATGCTGAGGAAGAAGAAAATCCCTAAACCTCTTTTTTGATTCAGAAAAATCCTGACTCTCCCACAGAAAATGTTCCTTAAAGTATGCAAAGTCTCTCCAAAAGAGTAATCCTCAGGAGGAGATGCAGATGGAGATGCAGATGGGATAGAATCCTCTGCATCAGAATCCTCATAGGGTGGAATAGAAAATTCCTGATCAGAAGAAGAATCAGAAGAAATAGAAACCTGATCTGAAGATTCATAATCAGTGCCTTGCCTAGGTCTCTTAGCAGGGGGAGTTGGGAACCACTGATCAAGGTAATAAAATCCTCAGCCATTTTGATAATCTGTTTTTTAGGCATAGGGGCCTGAGCACGTGGCTCATGCGTCAGTTTTTTAGACAGTTTTTTTAGAAGATGTTTTTGACCTTGTTTTTGAGGCTGGCGTCGGTTTAATATAAAAATGTTGAGGCCTGAAAACACCCTCAGAAGCTGGTGCCTGCTCAACGGCTCTGGAACTATCCAAGGGAGAGACATCCGCAGGTTCAATACTCTGAGAACCTCACGGCATACCGGACTCTGAATGGGTCTCGGTAGAGGCCTGCGACTCAAAAGTAGCGGGTATCAGGGGTTGCGAAAGCACCTCACTGAGTACTGGCGACTGGCTTAGGAGAAGCTTTGTCGTTGGTTTTGGACCTCGACGGTCTGTCCCTGTCTTTTTCTTTGTGTGTTTTGTAAACTCCGGTAGTCGGATTGCTAACCAAGGACATTTCAGGATAATTAAATCTTGTACCAAAATATTTAGAAGCAAAAATATACAGACGCTTAATAGTGTATTGGTTAAATCTAGCACAAAACCAACAGCAAGGCACGTTGTGATCTGGGCCTAGGCAAGGAATATAGTACAAATGAAAATCCTTATGAAGTGTTTGCTTCCCACAAGTAATGCAATTATTAACTTTTACTGACATTGGTAAGGAGCAAGAAAAAGTTTCCCCAACGGGGTAGTTAGCTTTAGTTTGAAGACTTTGGTTCTGAAACTCGAATACGAAAATTTCAGGAGTCGGCCGACAGGCACTTGCGAACTGCTTCTGCTTCGGGCACCATGTGGCAAGAAAAACTGAATAAAATGGCGTCGGCTGCATGTTTTATATCTCTGTTGACCTGAAGTCATAGAAGAAGAGACAGCAACTGAAGCAGGACCCAAAACTTTGTTACTCAGGCCGACTGAGGGCAACCTGCCAGCAGATTACCCAAATGTAAAGACTGCAACAGTGAAATACGAAGAACATCTATAAAGTTAATCATGAAGGCAACACTTACACCAGCCTAAAACTATAAAGTTAATCATGAATGGCAGCACTTACACCAGCTTAAAACTATAAAGTTAGTCATGAATGGCAACACTTACACCAGCCTAAGACTATAACGTTAATCATGAATGGCAACACTTACACCAGCCTAAGACTATAACGTTAATCATGAATGGCAACACTTACACCCAGCCTAAGACTATAAAGTTAATCAAGAATGGCAGCACTTACACCCAGCCTAAAACTATAAAGTTATTCATGAATGGCAACACTTACACCCAACCTAAAACTATAAAGTTAATCATGAATGGCAACACTTACACCAGCCTAAAACTACAAAGTCAATCAAGAATGGCAGCACTTTCACCCAGCCTAAAACTATAAAGTTCATCATGAATGGCAACACTTACACCAGCCTAAAACTATAAAGTTAATCATGAATGGCAGCACTTACACCAGGGTAAGACTATAACGTTAATCATGAATGGCAGCACTTACACCAGCCTAAAACTATAAAGTTAATCATGAATGGCAACACTTACACCAGCCTAAAACTATAAAGTTAATCATGAATGGAAACACTTACACCCAGCCTAAAACTATAAAGTTAATCATGAATGGCAGCACTTACACCAGCCTAAGACTATAAAGTTAATCATGAATGGCAGCACTTACACCAGCCTAAAACTAGAAAGTTAATCATGAATGGCAACACTTACACCCAGCCTAAAACTATAAAGTTAATCACGAATGGCAGCACTTACACCCACCTAAAACTATAAAGTTAATCATGAATGGCAACACTTACACCAGCCTAAGACTATAAAGTTAATCATGAATGGCAGCACTTACACTCAGCCTAAAACTGTAAAGTTAATCATGAATGGCAACACTTACACCAGCCTAAGACTATAATGTTAATCATGAATGGCAACACTTACACCCACCTAAAACTATAAAGTTAATCATGAATGGCAACACTTACACCAGCCTAAAACTATAAAGTTATTCAGGAATGGCAGCACTTACACCAGCCTAAAACTACAAAGTTAATCATGAATGGCAACACTTACACCAGCCTAAGACTATAAAGTTAATCATGAATGCCAGCACTTACACCCAGCCTAAAACTGTAAAGTTAATCATGAATGGCAACACTTACACCAGCCTAAGACTATAATGTTAATCATGAATGGCAACACTTACACCCACCTAAAACTATAAAGTTCATCATGAATGGCAACACTTACACCAGCCTAAAACTATAAAGTTAATCATGAATGGCAGCACTTACACCAGAGTAAGACTATAACGTTAATCATGAATGGCAGCACTTACACCAGCCTAAAACTATAAAGTTAATCATGAATGGAAACACTTACACCCAGCCTAAAACTATAAAGTTAATCATGAATGGCAGCACTTACACCAGCCTAAAACTATAAAGTTAATCATGAATGGCAACACTTACACCAGCCTAAAACTATAAAGTTAATCATGAATGGCAGCACTTACACCAGCCTAAAACTAGAAAGTTAATCATGAATGGCAACACTTACACCAGCCTAAAACTATAAAGTTAATCATGAATGGCAAAACTTTCACCAGCCTAAGACTATAACGTTAATCACGAATGGCAACACTTACACCCAGCCTAAGGCTATAAAGTTATTCAGGAATGGCAGCACTTACACCAGCCTAAAACTACAAAGTTAATCATGAATGGCAACACTTACACCAGCCTAAGACTATAAAGTTAATCATGAATGCCAGCACTTACACCCAGCCTAAAACTGTAAAGTTAATCATGAATGGCAACACTTACACCAGCCTAAAACTATAAAGTTAATCATGAATGGCAACACTTAAACCCAGCCTAAAACTATAAAGTTAATCATGAATGGCAGCACTTACACCAGCCTAAAACTATAAAGTTAGTCACGAATGGCAGCACTTACACCAGCCTAAAACTATAAAGTTAATCATGAATGGCAACACTTACACCAGCCTAAAACTATAAAGTTAATCATGAATGGCAACACTTACACCAACTTAAACTATAAAGTTAATCATGAATGGCAGCACTTACACCAGCCTAAGACTACAATGTTAATCATGAATGGCAGCACTTACACCAGCCTAAAACTATAAAGTTAATCATGAATGGCAACACTTACACCAGCCTAAAACTATAAAGTTAATCATGAATGGAAACACTTACACCCAGCCTAAAACTATAAAGTTAATCATGAATGTCAGCACTTACACCAGCCTAAAACCATAAAGTTAATCATGAATGGCAACACTTACACCCAGCCTAAGACTATAAAGTTAATCATGAATGGCAGCACTTACACCCAGCCTAAAACTATAAAGTTAATCATGAAAGGCAACACTTACACCCAGCCTAAGACTATAAAGTTAATCATGAATGGCAGCACTTACACCCAGCCTAAAACTATAAAGTTAATCATGAATGGCTGCACTTACACCAGCCTAAAACTATAAAAACTATAAAGTTAATCATGAATGGCAACACTTACCCCCAAGCCTAAGACTATAACGTTAATCATGAATGGCAGCACTTACACCCAGCCTAAAACTATAAAGTTAATCATGAATGGCAGCACTTACACCAGCCTAAAACTATATAGTTAATCATGAATGGCAGCACTTACACCAGCCTAAAACTATAAAAACTATAAAGTTAATCATGAATGGCAACACTTACACCCAGCCTAAAACTATAAAGTTAATCATGAATGGCAGCACTTACACCCGCCTAAAACTATAAAGTTAATCATGAATGGCAGCACTTACACCAGCCTAAAACTATAAAGTTAATCATGAATGGCAACACTTACACCAGCCTAAGACTATAACGTTAATCATGAATGGCAACACTTACACCAGCCTAAAACTATAAAGTTAATCATGAATGGCAACACTTACATCCAGCCTAAAAGTATAACGTTAATCATGAATGGCAGCACTTAGACCAGCATAAAACTATAAAGTCAATCATGAATGATAACACTTACACCAGCCTAAGACTATAAAGTTAATCATGAATGGCAACACTTACACCAGCCTAAAACTATAAAGTTATTCAGGAATGGCAGCACTTACACCCAGCCTAAAACTGTAAAGTTAATCATGAATGGCAACACTTACACCAGCCTAAAACTACTAAGTTAATCAAGAATGGCCGCACTTACACCCAGCCTAAAACTAAAGTTTATCATGAATGGCAACACTTACACCAGCCTAAAACTATAGCAAACATGCTGGTTCAAACGTCTCCTCCCCATTACCACCAGCCACACCCAAAGAAATACCTGCAACCATCCCCCTATCGGTCATTACAAGGCCTCCCCATTACCTCCAACCACACCCAAAGAAATGCCCGCAACCATCCCACTAGTGGTCAATACAAGGGAACAGTGCTTTACTGCACTCACTAAAGCCAAAAATACAGCCTCCAAGGGTCCCAACAACATTTCAGGATGCTTCTTAAATAGCTGAAAACAGAATCTGTCAGGGCCATTGGAAACCCTTTAAAGCATCACTTCTGGATGGGTTTTGTCCCGGGGGAATGTAGGACTGCAAAATTCATCCCTCTGCATAGGGAGGGGCATCAACTGACTCAAGAAACTACAGACCCATAAGCTTGACCAGTCTTATCTGCAAGGCCATGGACAGAATTACCATAGGCCTAATCAAAAATGACATAGGAGCTCTCCACACACTGGACCACACCTAATCTGGCTTTGTCAAAGGGAGGTCTTGCTGCTCAATCTGGAGGATTTCTTTGAAAAAATCTCTAGGGCCATGGATGAGGGTAAAATTGTACACACCACTTATCTAGACCTGGCCAAAGCTTTCGACACGATTCCCCACTTGCGGACCATAGATAAACTTATTGAGTTAGGCATAAACCCCTACATCATCAGATGGATAGCCAACTGACTCACTGACAGGACATATGTTGTCTGGATAGGTGAATCCACTTCTAGTAAGAAAACTGTTAGCGATGTTGCACAGGGCACACTGTTGGGACCCTCCTGCTTGGTGTATACTTCTCAGAAGCAAGGACATTGTTGATGGCCTCTGGCTCTCCATGTTTGCCGATGACTGAATCACTGAATTCCCATGTGATCTTGACATCCTACAAACATTACTAAGAATGAATGACTGGTGCCAAAAACCTTGGTCTGAGACTAAATGCTAAAAAATGCATAATCATACCCTTCAGTAAATTATATATCCCTGCAAATTAGACTATTAATAGTACACCCCTAAAAGTAGTCCCAGTGGTGAGGGACCTAGGAACACAGATAGATAGTAACCTAAACTTTGACCACCAGGTAGCTATGGCACAGAGGAAATCCAGCTGTGTGGCTCAACTTACAAGTAAAGGCATGGTATCAAGATCAAAGAAAGTTTTTGTACTTGACCCTGATCAGGCTCATAATCAAGAACAATGCTTCCTTCTGCATGTACCTAACCACATACTTACACCAAGTGGCATGACCCCAGATGTTTCTCCCTAAAAACGCACAAGACACATGTCTTATGCAGACTGCCTAAAGGACCTCTCTCTTTACTCCATCACCCATCATTTACAGAGAGGGGACTTATGTCTGACCTACAGGGCATTCTCTGATCCAGCCCTGATGAAAATGTTACACATTTGCAAGAAAAATTATATGAGGGTTATGCATTCCATGGACCTGAACCTTATCTGCGACTCTAACAGAACTTGCTGGAGAGACAAATTCATACTCCAAAGGCTACCTCATCTCCCTGAAAAAACTCTCCATCTTTGTAAAACACAGCCCAGCCCTCACTTTCTTAAAAATTCACTCCTGGGGTACTACCCATGTCCCTTATGAACAAAGGCAGCCTGTAAAATGACTCAGGGCTCCAACACCTGAAGACCTATTAACCTGATACTACCCCATCCCATATCTGGAGAATTAAAGATATAGTATTGTCAAATCCCTGGGTATCACTGGCTAGGCTTGTAAAGGCTCTTGTGCCATTAGCCGAGTAATCACCTATGAAGCTATGAACCTATACAAAGGTTTTAAGATCACAGGAAGTTACTAGGCGACTGGCCCTGAGATCTTTACAAGCCTAGCCAAGAATTTAGCCCATGTTCCAACAAGTCAGCACCCTTGCCACTGTCCAGCAGGAACACAGGTGGAATCCCAGGGGTGTATTTTCTGTTCCCCATCCAGTTATCCAGGTTGTGCTTAAAAAGGGTTAATAAGGTACTCTGCTTTACATGGAGAGGGAGTTTATTCCACAAAAGGAACCTTCTCTCTGGGACACAAATCTGTCCCGCCAAGTCCTATTGATGTCACAAACCAGGTCGAGGTCGGGAGTGCAGATTACTAAAGTGGAGCTTGACTTGCAGATATGCAACAGTCCCATCAGGGCAGAGTATGAGATTGCTTTATGACGGGCAATCAGGGATACTATCTTCCAAACTGCAATCCATGCATGCATTAGGTTTGACTGTTATTAGGGTCCCTTATTGCTCGGACAGGAGCATGCTCCAGAAGTGGAGGAACACTGACACCTCCACTGTTCATCTTCTTGAGCAGGGAGAAGCATTGTTTGTTGTGTACGCCATGGTATGGTGGCAACCCCAATCAAGCTGCCTTTGTACCGCAAAGCTTTCCTTGGCACTCTAGGAATCAAATGTAAAGGAGGAAAGGTATACAAAAGGCCTCTGATCAACTGATAGAAACTACATCCATTATTAAGGCAGTCTTGTATATGTAGCATGAGAAAAATATGGCAGTTTGGCACATCACTGGAGAAGCAAAAAGCTCCATCTCTGGTGTGCCCAGGTCACAGTCAGCTTGTGGAACACCTTTGGATTCAGTTCCACTTATGGGGACTGGGAGTAAACCTGCTGAGATGTTCTACACAACGCATTCTGAGCTAAAGGACTGTAACAGGCACAGAGCTGAATGTACTACCTTGATAGCAGATCCTAGATCAACACTGTTAATCTCCCTCCATTCTGATTTATCACATTAGTGTGGTATTTCCATGGGTCTACTTTATTCTCTCGAAAGACGATTCTGTCGAATATGAATTGCGTGACAAAAGTGAAACGTGAATATGTCGAACCAACGAAACAGTGAAATTGAAAACGTCGAACCTTCATAGTTGGCCCATCTGCGGTATAGCTTCATAAGGTAAGTGTGCTATAGTTACGGAACTTAGGGTTAGGGTGCGGGTGAAGATAAGTGCATAGGTAGGTAATGTATGTAAGGTTTAGTGTAGGGTTTTGTTAAGTGTGTGTGTGTGTGGAATTTCAGTTTGTTTCAGTATAGCTTTGTAGGGTAAGTGTGCGGTAGTTACGTACCTTAGGGTTAGGGAGGGTCTAAGGATAGTGCATAGACTGTTGTGTATGTGGAGTTTACTGTAGGGTTAGAAGTAGGGTTTTTGTTAGTGTATGTATGTGTATTTTGTTATTGTGTTTGGGTACGCAGTGTGTTGTGGGCGGTGGGCTTGACCAACTATGACAGTTCGACGTTTTAAATTTTGCGGTTTCGGTGGTTCGACGTATTCAAGTTTCGCTGTTTGTGTGTCATGCGATTCGTATTCAACGGAATCGTCTTTCGAGAGAATGAAGTAGACCCTTGTCCATCACTGATTTGTGAACACCCAGTTTTAATGTTGGCCTGCAGAGCTAAAATGCATAGAATATGGTTAACAACTTCTTGATGCTGATTTATCTAGGTTTGTTTCTGCTGCTCAAAGTACACTGGGCTATCAGGGAAACTATGTATGTGTTCCCTTCAGGCCTGGTTATATGTGGTTAAGATCTGATCCTCTTTCAGGCTGGAAAAAGGCAATCCTACTTTGTTTTTTAGCTGAAGAATCCACAATGGAATGACCTTTGAACTGGGGGCTATAAAGGGACTACCCTTTCAAAAATGCAGATACTAGTAACATATTGTGTAGGTACTAATGCAGTTTTCTAATGCGTAGGTTCATGAAAGGGAACATGAGCATCAAAGAGGACATGTAGATGAAAGCCTTTGTGGCCGTCCTTATGGTCATGGAAAGTAGTGCTGTAACAAGCATGATGAATGAAGTGAACACTACAGTTCTTTGTGACCAGTATCTCTGCTAAAAAGCATTTGGTTTGTGAGGCTGAATTGGGGAAAATCCCCAACTTCGTGAAGGACTATGGCTTAGAGAACTTTCAGCTCCTCCAAGGATTTACCTAGATCAAACAGCTGTCCAGAAAAAAAGGTAAACGTCAAAGCTCTGAAATCTGAGGTATGCAAAGACTGGAACTAAGCATTCTGTGAATATCTTGGGAGCAGTGAAAAGCCCAAAGGACAACGAGGCAAATTGAAAATACTTTGAAACTAAAGGAGACGAGTAATTTTCTGTTTTTCTTACAGAAGGGAATACAAAAACATGCATCATCCATGTCCCAGAATGACCAAGAGGTCTTAAAAAAGAGGGAAGTCAGTCAGCAGATGACATCAGTGTCTGTGAGTGGAATTATTGTGAAGTAAACCTCTAAAGTCAACTTCAGTGCCAGTGGAGTCAGCACCTTTCCCCACTGCTATGCGACCAGGGTGTTGCTACATATAAAGGTAGAGGAATTAACCAGGTTTGCTCTTCCACCAAAAACAAACAAACAAATATTTTGAGGTTTGCTGAAAGTGGTTTTCAGGGATTGAACTCCCTGAAAATTCCTCTGGCACGTTGACATGAATTCAAGCGACAGAAAGGAAGAGCATCTTGAAATTCTTTGCCTTTGGAATTTGTTCAACCTTAAAAGGTCCAATATTGCTCTTCTGGGCCCAGCTTTTCTTGGCAATAAGAACAGCCTGGAGTAAAAGTCCTGCCTTTGTTCTGAGAAGGAAAAATTCAATCATACCTCACATGTCTTTTAAGACTGATTCTGATATGGGCACTTGAGCTGGGAGAACAGGAAGCATTCCCATGAAGGGAGGAATTGATCCAGACTCCATTTTGTATTCCTACAATTTGAACTCTCTCACTCAAACAACAATCAGAATCTCTTATCAGCCAAACATCATACTCATGGGTGATTTCAACTACCCCTTCACTAAACTGGGAGCTTAAGTGACCAATAACATGCAGGCTCAAAGATTTCTGGACTTTGTCACTGCAAATGCCCTAGAAAGTACAGTTTTGTACCTACCATAAATGTAGATGTCCGAGAGGTATGCATCTGCAGTCCTAACAAATGGGTTGTCCTGTCCTCAGGCAGCCCTTCGGTCGGCCGGATTCCAAAGTCTGGGTCTGGCCTCGGCTGATGTCGCACTTCACCCGACGTCATAGCTGCAGTTCTTCGGGTATAAAGGTATCAGCCGATGCCATTTTCCTCAGTGTTTCTTGCCCCAGATGCCAGGTGCCCTCTAGGAAGGCTAAATTTGGATAAATGTAAAAGTTTCCAAATAACAGAGAGCAAATAAAAATAAACATGTATGTACATATATACAAACAAATACACCATAATAGATTCCCCCAGCTAGCTAGAAGATGGGCAAATACCCTAGGAGTACCACAGAGGGGAAGGAGGGAGGGTAATCCTGACTGCAGATGCATACCTCTCGGACATCTACATTTATGGTAGGTACAAAACTGTACTATGTCCTTCAAGGATGCATCTGCAGTCCTAACAAATGGGTAGAATACCATAGCCAAACTGGGGAGGAGGTAATAATAAGATTATGGTGTAGTTAAGATCCCTTGCAAAACAGCAGTGGCAAAACCTGCTTGGGATCTGGAGTATAAGGGTAGATTATAATGCTTGGCAAATGTATGCACGGAGCTCCAAGTAGCAGCCTCTAAAATGTCTTTGGTAGCCACTCCTCATAAAAAAGCTGTAGTAGTGGCTGTAGCCCTTGTGGAGTGAGGTCTGATGTTTTCTGGAGTTGTCTTCCCATGGTAAGAGTAACAAAATCTAATGCAATTTCCTATCCACTTAGAGATTGTCTGTTTTGAAATTGCTTTTCCTTCCATTCCTGTTGCATATGCTACCAGTAACTGGTCAGTTTGTCTATTGCTCTTGGTTCTGTCCAGGTAGTAGCGCAATTGTCTATGTACATCCAAGGTATGTAATAGTCTTTCTCCCCTGTTCTGTGGGTTGGGGAAGTATGTAGGCAGGTGGATAGCTTGGTTTAAAGATACCCTGGAGACCACCTTTGGCATAAAAGTAGGATTAGTTCTCATGGACACTCTATCTTGATGGAAGATAAGGAAGGGCTGTACTGCCATTAATGCCTGTAATTCAGAAACCCTTCTTGCTGAAGTGATTGCAAGCAGGAAAGCAGTTTTCCATGATAAGTACTGTAATTCTGCTGTTGCTGCTGGCTCAAAAGGAGGGAGTGTCAATTTTTCTAGCACAAAGTTCAAGTCCCAAGCGGGCAATGGTGGCTTTCTTGGTGGTTTTACATTTTTAATTCCTCTCAGAAACTGCCTGAGTAGAGGATGTGAGAAGACTGGAGGATCCATGTTGTATTCTGCTGAAATAGCTGATGCATGAATCTTAATGGAAGAATAGGACAGGCCATTGTGGAAAAGCTCTGCCAAGTATTCCAGGATGTTAGCTATGTTTACCAGTGACACATTTTCTCCTTTTGCTGCACTCCAAATGAGATATCTTCTCCATTTTGCTGAATAAGTTTTCCTTGTTGAGGGTCTGCGAGCCTCCAAGATAATGTCTTTAACCCTTTGAGATAAATCTGGGTTATTTTGCCTTATGCAATGTTCCAGGCAGCTAGCTGCAGCGTTTTTAGGTTTGGATGCAGGGTTTTGAAGTTGTTCTGTGTTAGCAGTAAGGGAAATAGGGGCAGAGGCCATATTTGTTCCCGAGACATAGTCCTCAGTAATGGGTACCAATGCTGCCTCGGCCAGTCTGGAGCTATCAGGATGATCCTTGGCCAGTCTTCTTTGATCTTCAATAGCACCTTGTGCATCAAAGGAAGAGGTGGGAATGCATATGCTGTCAGGTTTTTCCAACTGAAAGATAGGGAGTCCACCTTCCAAGCAAGTGGGTGGTATGTCCTTGTGCAGAATTTTTTCAATTGGTGGTTGTGTGGGGATGCAAATAAGTCTATTTCTGGTAGTCCCCATTTCCTTGTAATGGATTTGAAGATGTCTGGATGCAGCATCCATTCGTGGGCATCCGTGGTAGTTCTGCTTATGATGTCTGCTAGTATATTTTCTTTCCCTGGTACAAATATTGCCTGTAGCTGAATGTTGAAGCTCAGGGCCACATTCCAGAGGTCCATTGCCATCCGGCATAGAGGGTATGAATGTGTGCCTCCCTGTTTGTTGATGTACCACATAACTGTGGTGTTGTCCGTCCTTATCAGCAATTGACCCTGTCGAAGAAATGGTCTGAATGTCTGAATTGCCAGTTTTACTGCCAGCATCTCCTTTAGATTTATGTGTAGGTTCAGCTGGTCTTGAGTCCGTAAGCCTTGTATGCACTTGTCCAGCATGTGTGCCCCCCAACCGAGGTCTGAGGCGTCCGTGGTGATAGTCTGGCTTGGTTGAGTGTTGTGGAACGGCAGTCCCTTGTTCAATTGACAGGCCTGAGCCCACCATTGGAATTCTTGCTTCAGGCATGGAATTATTGGAATTTGGGTTTCTAGGCTGTGTTTGTGCTGAGACCATAAATTCCTTAGGTACCATTGCAACTTCCTCATATGTAGTCTGGCATGTGGAATCAATATTATGCAGGATGCCATGTAACCCAAGGCTTGCAGGACTTTCCTTGCTGTTAGCTGGTTCTGCGTTGTTAATGCCTTGAAATAGAGAGGAAGTTGCTTTTCTTTTTCTGCTGTGAGGGATGCCATTTGATTTGATGTGTCCAGTTCTGCACCCAAGAAAGTTATCCTTTGGGATGGCATCAGCCTTGACTTTTTTATATTGACTGTGTATCCCAAGGCTTGTAGTAGATGAATGACCTTTTTCAAATCTTTTGCTAATCTGTTTTTGTTGTCCGCTTGTAACAGGCAGTCGTCCAGGTAAGGGTAAATTTGAATTCCCTGAAGCCTGCAATGAGCAATTACTGATGCCAGGCATTTTGTGAATACTCTGGGCGCAATAGATAAGCCAAAGGGCAATGCTGAGAATTGATAATGCTCTGATCCTGCAAGAAATCTGAGGTATCTTCTGCAATTTGGTCGTATGGGGACGTGCAGGTATGTCTCCTTGAGATCTAGAGTTACCAGCCAAGACTCCTTGCCCAGCATGGGAAGAAGCTGCTGTAGGGTCAGCATTTTGAATTTTGGAACAATGAGATATGTATTTAGAGCGGACAGGTCGAGAATAGGTCTCCATTGGTTTTCTTTTCTTGGCACCAGGAAAAGTCTGGAGTAAAATCCTTGCCCTTGTTCCATAGACGGTACCTTTTCTATAGCTCTCATCCTTATTAAGTGGTCTATTTGTTCTAGAGCTTTTGTCTTTTGATTTGGAGGTAGGTTTGGCATTCCTCTCTTCCTTGGTAGAGTATGGAAGTGAAACCTGTAACCCTGGTCTATTGTCTGTAAAATCCATTTGTCTCCTGTGATGTGATGCCAGTTTTCCGAAAATAAGGCTAGTTTTCCGCCTAAGGGTGCTTCTAGTTGTTCCCTGGTAGGCGGTGTCAGAGCCAAGTCACTGTGATTGTCCTGTAGAAGTGGTAGTGGCTGGATCTGTGGCAGTACTTCGCTGGTTGTTAGGCTGCCACTGACATCCCCTGTAGGCACCTCTGGATTGACCCCTGCCTCTCTGTGCTCTGGTGGTGTCTGGAAAGGACCAATTCTTGGAAGGCCAGTTCCTACTAAACCTTGGAGGCTGGACCTGTAAGAAATCCTTGACTGTCTGGACAGATTTTGCTTTCTCTTCCACCTTCTTCAGCACCTGCTGTGCAGGGGAGCCAAACAAATTGAGTTTATCCATGGGAGCACCTAGGAGCTTTGCTTTAACATGGTCTGGTAAGGACTGCTCTTTTAACCATGCATGCCTTCTGATCACTGTACCAGTCATAGCTGATCTAAAGGAAGCCTCCAGTGCATCATAGCCGCATTTTAAGGAATGGTTACTGACCTGCTGAATGTTATGTACCATTTCCTGAAGAGATTTTTTGTCTAATGGTTCAGGCGAGGACAGTTTTTTAGTTAACTGATCTAACATAAATTCCTGATACTGAATCATGTGGAATTGACAGTTTAAGGCCCTAGCCGAAAGAGTAGCAGAAGTGTAAACTTTTTTACCCCATCTCTCTAAGGCCCTAGATTCCCTTTCAGAGGGGAGGGGTTTTTTAGCAGAGGTAGCTGCTACTGCCTTGGGTCCCTGAGAAATAGTTTCAGGATCTGCAACAGGAGCCTTATACAAATGATAATGTGTGTCCGGAACCCTGTAGTACCTGTCGGGCTTAGCAGGGGCCGGAGGGAGGGAATCAGGAGCAGTACAAGCATCATTAAATGCATCATCCACAACAGTAAGTACTGGAGGAATGGCTAAAGGCCTATGCTGTGGCAAATGCAAAAAGGTCCTAAGCCTTTTCCTAGAGTCTGAAAAATCCTGGCCCTGCCATTGAAATTGTTCCCTCATAGCATGCAAGGTTTCCCCAAAAGAAAATTCCTCAGGAGGAGAGGCAGAAGGAATGGAGTCTTCTGCATCAGAGTCCTCATAAGCAGAATAAGGGCCCTCTGGAGGGATTGTATTTTCTGAATCATCAGAGGAGTAATCTGAAGAAACTGGCTCAGGGGGCTCTGCTCTAGGCCTCTTCTCTGGAGGTGGGTGAGAGGCCCTGTCAGGGTGAGGCTGGGATCCCCGGATCAAAGAGATAAGATCCTCTGCTAGACTAAGCATTTGAGTACTAGAGCTAGGCCTGTGAGAGGGGGTCTTAGCAGGCACATTCTTGGTTGATTTTGCTGCTTTAGCCCTGGCAAAAGCCTTAATCGACATGGATGCAGGGGGCCTAGCAGCCCCACGTGCAGGATTAGATATATCTAAAGGAATAGTATCAGATAAATCCTGTGAACCTGCAAGAGCAGGTGGGATTTCAGTAGCAGATTCAGCCATGCTGGATGAGGCCTCGGTAGGAGGCAAGCTTTCGGCCGAAGGAAGGACCGAGGACTCGGTTTCAGCCGAAACCGAGACACTCGCGGTTGAATAACCGCGGTTTCGGCCGAAACCGTGGACCGCGAGTGTCGGTCCTTTTCCTTGCGCTTTTTAGTTAATTGCGAAGTTGGAGTTTCCGACGGCATGTTGTAAGCAAAAGCGAAGCCGAAAAACTCCTCAGCAAATTCCGACCGACGTCTAAGTGTCCGTCGGTTGAAAGAAGCACAGGCTAGACAAGCTGCTACGTCGTGGTCTGGGCCTAAACAAGGTAGACAGTAAGAGTGGAAATCTTTATGAGGTATTTGTTTCCCACAAGTTAAACAGTTATTCACTTTTTCTGACATCGGCTGAGGCAAGAAAGAGTCCCCAACGGGGTACTTAGCTTTTTAGAAGTCTTCGGTAGTAGTAATCTCTGGTTCTGACCGACCGGCACTTGCGAACAGCTTCTGCTTTGGGCGCCACGCGGCAGGAAAGACTGGGGAAAATGGCGTCGGCTGATACCTTTATACCCGAAGAACTGCAGCTATGACGTCGGGTGAAGTACGACATCAGCCGAGGCCAGACCCAGACTTTGGAATCCGGCCGACCGAAGGGCTGCCTGACAGGACAACCCATTTGTTAGGACTGCAGATGCATCCTTGAAGGACATCAGTATTCTGCAATCCTACTAGGGGAACACATATCCTAGATCTGGTACTCACAAACATGAGGGAGAGTTGTACCCCCCCCCCCCCAGTGTAATGCCCTCACTGGTTAGATCAGCTCATAATGTGGTCTCCTTTGAAATAAATATAAAGCTAGAACCCCTATCTAACCCAAGATCCTTTAAGAACTTTTCTAAGGCTAA